>NW_005842222.1:763942-771702 GCF_000455745.1 Alligator sinensis
TTCCCCCCCCCCCCCCCCCCAAGCATTTTTTCAGAATCTTTTTCAAATTAAAATAAAAGTAGGTGTTTTGGTTAACTAGATGCTTCTTAAAATGGCATTAGCAGTGTAGGTGAACAAAAGTATTGTTCCTTACACTTTAACCAGTTGGCAGTAAGAAATATACACACATGCCATTGATGTAGGTATTTCATGAGGTGGATGGCATTATATTTAATATAAATTTTTTTAACTTCTGTAAATATATACCCTGCAGTTGTCTCCTCCCCTCCCCCCCAACACCCCAAATCTGTGAGGATCAAATTGTAGTTGGTCACTAGTGTAGGGTTTATAAGAGTCTTGAATGCAGAAGGATTGCTGTGTCAAACTAAATGGGAAAACTTGTATTCAAAGTGAAATGGGTCTCTAATACACAGTCAGACAGTAGTAATGATGTGCTAGTGGATGTGCTAGATGTCATATATGAATTTTATTAACTTTAGGTGTTATGTTGTCCTTGGAATGCTTATGTTTGTATTGTATTAAAGGCAGGCAGAACAGAAAACCATTTTATATAACTATCCACATGTTGATCACAAACAGAAGCATCAAGTATTTCCAAAAATCATCAGATTTTACTTTAAAATATTACCGAGCTTATCTTGTTTTCTGACACTTGTGGCCTTTAGTGTTCACACTCGGGAGTCTCTTAAGTGAAAGCTGAGTCTCACTTTAATCCACCAAACTGTAAGACTTTTTGATAATATTGCAAGAGTTGGCAAAACTATTTTAAGTAGACTTTAACAAAGATTGGAAACAAGTAAGTTTTCTTTCAGGAAGGTACTTTTGAATATAGGCTGCTTTTTCATTAAAGACTATCCATAAGTACTTCATTTATCATTAAGTGTCTCGGCACTGTTTAAAAAAAACCAAACAAAAACCCTCAAAAAACCCCAAAACTTTTGCATACACACGTGTGTGTGTGTGTGTGTATGTGTGTATATGTATATGTATGTGTGTATATATACACACACATACATACATACATACATACATACGTGTGTGTGTAATTTGCTAAATTTATGAAACACACACACACAAAATAGTATATATAATAATAATAATAATAATAATAATATATAGCTCTTTCAAATGTATGTGCATCAATAAATATAGGACATTACACTTATGTCATTCTTCCCTAGATATTTTGACCATTGTTAGATAAATATTTGATTGATCCTTGACTTTGGACATCAAAAAGTAAAGGAATGGATCAAGGCAACTATTCAAACTGCTTAGACATAAAGCAATAAGATAAAAAAAATATAAGTCATCTCTCTTGTTGTAATAGTAGTTAACGTGGTGAACAATAAGTATGATATTGCTTGGTATGAAGCAAATAGCAAAAATTGTAAGGGTTAAAAGACTTATTTTAACATACCATAGCCATTTCTGCTCATAAATGTTTAGTGTTTGAATAATAGCAATATAACAGAAAACAGTTATGGTCAGTGGGATTACAAATCCAAAGAATGCTAAACAAATAAAATAATAAAATCGGAATGATAAACTCTCCATGGCATTTTGTACATCATGGCAGGTACAAATATTTAATTGTTCCAAGCAGTAGCTCTGCTTAGTTATGTAGAATGGTAGCATGTACAGAAAAACAATTGCCCATACTGTGCAGCAAACTAGGATTGCATAGGTTCGTTTTGGTAGACTCCTGTAGGTGAAAGGGTGAATGATGGCTACATAACGACTGATGCTGATACATGAGAGAAGTAGAATGGAGCAATACATATTGCCATAGAAAATAGCAGTCATAGTTCGACACATGACTTCCCCAAAAATCCAGTTGTTTCCATTGAAGTGGTATGCTATCTTGAATGGCAGCATGATACAGAACAGAAGATCTGAAATTGCTAAATTTGTGTAGAATATGGCTGTACAAACCGATCTTATTCTGAAAAATAGCATCCATAGAGTGATGGTGTTGGATGGTATGCCTAATAAAACTACAGTTAGATACACTGCAGGTATTAGTTTGGTGCTCAAAGAGCTGTTCAGATACTGTATTGTGGTATTATTCACTTTCAGTGTTGAATCATTTGACTTTCCTGAAGAGCATTTGTATTCTCTGAGAGTAGATGTTGTTGAATCTTCCATATCAGGTAGGGGAAAGCACTCGTAAATTCCTTGTTGAATTCCGTGAAAGGTTCTGCTGGATACGTTTGGACTTGCGGAGCTGTTCTTATGTTGATGTCCTAGAATTTTAAAAGAACAAGTTAAAATTGTGAAAAGATAAACTTATTCTCTAGAGAGAGCTAATATATACCTTTTCTTGGTATAAAGTCATTGCATCTTTAATGTGAAGAATGATTCTATTTAAAAAAAAAAAAAAAAAAAAGTACCTGTGGTTTCTATAAAAATTATGCTCAGGGAAAACCTCATTTTACTTCTAAACTGGCTTCCAGCCCAGAAAGCTCAGCTTGGAATTAGGGTCAAGCCGAGTTCTTCACATCCAGTGTATTACTGGTAATCTTTGCTGGGAGGTGCTTATGGCAGGTCATTAACTGCATTAGCTTGGTGTTAGCAGAAGGCACCTTAGGCCACTGACAGACATTAAAAAGAAGGCACAAGGGGATCTGGTGCATGATCCCAACAGGTTGCACTTCCTGCTATGTCACACATGCATGGCAGGAGGCGCAATTATGGGATTGAGTGTGCAATCGCATTGCACCATATTGGTGGTGCAGTGGGAGCTCAGCATCCTGAACCTGGGCTCTCCCTGCAATAGTCTCTGCTTCCATGGCTGGCAGCCCCATCAGTTGATCTCAGCTGCCAGCCCTGGAGGCACACCAGGTGCTCCTGTGGTTGAAAGCTTCAACCAGCTGATGGAGCTCCCAGCCACAGGATTGCATGGTGCGCTTCTGCAGCTGTGAGCTCCAATAACTGATGAGGTTCCCAGTAGCTGCAGGCAGGAAGGGGATGGGCACCCTGTGCTCCTGTGGCTGGGAGCTGTCCATGATTAGAGGTCCCAGCTGTGGGCTAGGCTGAAGGGGCACCGTGCACTCCCGTAGCTGTGAGCTCCAGCAGCTATTTGGGAAGTTGGGAGTGCTTGCCCAGCTGGGAGCACTGGTAACTTGTTCAGTTAGACATGATAGGAACCAGCCATAGTTATTGCACACATTTTGGTGTAATAATTCTGTCACTTGGTTCTGGTTTTATCATGCAATTAATTGAAAGAACATGTCACTACTTAAGACAAGATTGATTAGTTAATCACATTTTCAGTGTATCATGTATCAGACTAAATCAGAAGTTTTACTCAGAGATCCTGTTTTTTTCTCTGTTTAAAAATCCCAAATTCTCTGATTAAAACCCCCAAAATCTGTATTTTTCCGTCTTTTTTTTTTTAATTAAACACCACTAGAGAGTGTGTGTGCGCGCATATATATCAGTTGAACATTGATATATTTACTATGTTTTAAAGCAGTTTGGAAACTTACCAGTGCCTCAATCAGTATAATAAAATAAATTCTAAATACTTATATGTTGGTATTTGATTTTGTTTTTTTATCATGGGAAAATCCGAGCTCCCCATCCCCTTCGTTTGCCAGGACACCGGTCCAGCTGCAACTGGTGTGTGTGAGTCCCCGCTTCTCTGTGGCTCTGAGCAGCGCTGATGTGCTGGTGCCCTGCCCATGCCTTTGCCCCTCCCTCCCAAACCACAGCCCCCCAGCCCTGATGGTGCTCTTCACTTCTAGCCTGCAGCCCCCCACCCCCAACGTGTATAGAATGGGGTGGGTGTGTGGAGAAGGGCAGGTGTGGGCACAAGTAAAACATGGGGGCGGGCCACAGGCAACTCAGTATGGGGATCGTGTGCCCCTGACATTTCTGTGCCCACAGTGGGGTGTGACATGCAGGGTTGCAGCTGGGCTGGACCAGCTCCAGAGGAGCTGTCTCTGGCCCAGAAAACTGCCTTGGGCTTTTTGAAAGCTGCCCTCCCCTGTGGGTAGGTACAGACAGTCTAGAAAATTACTATTAATCAGCTTCCCCAATTTAAAACTAGGATGATGGAACTCTATCTCCTTTAGTAAAAGGTTTTGATAGATCATAATATCCTTTCATCTGTAGATATAGGAAAAATGAGAGTAACTGATTTGTTTACCTGTAATTCATTACAGTTTCTATAGAACTATGAACAAGTCACATAGTAAATATTCTCTTATTACTTAGGCAAAACCTAACTACCGTGTTTGATATGTTCTCTATTGTCAATGTTTCTGATAATGTCTAGGGTAGAAATTTTTAAAGGTGTTACAATAGATCATCTAAAAATGGTTTGTACTTGTGCTTGGCCTGAATTTGTTAATAACATACAATGATTCTTTTTTTTTTATAGTATTAGGTGTAATACAACTTCAAACTTATGTAACCTTTTAAATTTTTGAGAATCTTTTTAGGTACAATAATCTCAAAAGCTTTGAAGTTGTACTTAGAGTGCAGATCTTGAAATTGGAGTCATACCTTAAGAATTCAGAGCAAATGTACTCTGTAAGAGGTAGCAGGATTTAACAGGATGAGTGCGAAACACCTACTCATTTGCCCTGCAGCGACAGTTCATCTTTGATAAAAGTACAGAAAATAACACTTGTGTCCGCACTTAACTGACCACTAAAATGGGATCCCTCCACTGTAGATGTCAGCTCTGCAGTAGAGTTGTTTTGAATCACTCAAATCAGCTTCCTGGGCATAGACAATGTCAGTTTTCATTCCCTGTGGGCATGACTGCCCTTTTAAAGATGCATGTGTGTGGCAGTGTGTGTTTTAAAAGAAATGCATGACTGTTTTATCTTCATATAAAATGCCCAATTTTGCTCTCACTAAAATTTAGTTCTTTCCCCCCACCCTCAGTTAAAATAAGAATTTTTAGGCCCAGTCTTTGTAAACAACCACATTCCCTCAAGCATTTGTCTTGTGATGCCAGCATTCTCACTCAGCCAAGACTTTTCTACTACTGGTGTTCCTCGTCTTAAGTGATAATTCTGTGTTTGATACTCTCTACATAGAGGGTATATTCCAGCAAAATCACTGCTACATCTGCAAGTAGTGGTAGTGTTGGATATGTTGGGTTGTGCAGGGGATGGAAGTGTCAATAAACAGAAATACAGTTGCTCTCTTCCCTTCCGCACTTCCCTCTAATTTTGCTAACTAATATGTAACGCAGTTATCTTAGATTCTTTCTCTAACAGAAATAGAGAAATCAACGTTTTACTGGAGACATTGTACACTGTATCAGCTGACTTGATCATCTAAAATACAAATAAATACAATGCAGATGGCATCAGATCAAATATAAAACACAGAAAATGAAACTTACCAGTTAGGCTAGAAGGGAGAGAGAGCAATCCAGTTATTAAAATAAATGCTTTCATTTTCATTATAGGAAGTTAAATTTAGTTGGTAAAATAGTGCTACTTTAACTCATCTGGAGAGGCTTTTTGTCCACATTTTTGTGCAAAAGTCTATAGACCTTTACTCCTCCAGAAGCCAACTGTAGATGCGAGATTTATGGTAACGAGCTTTGTTCTTTGTCTGCTACAGCAACAGGACGTGAGGTATTTGAACATGTAAATACATATGACTCAGTTTCAGCCATTTCCCAATGCAGGAGGGGATTAAACTCTTTTTACAATAGTTTAACTCCTAATTTGCCATAAGCATGAATGAATGATTCTTAGGGATTTGTGTATATTTTTACTGTACTTTTTTAATATGACTTTTTGCAATACAAGTATTTTTTGTCTAACACCTCTTTCAGCTCTCCCCTACTCCAGTTCTTCTTATAACATAGATTAAATACACATAGCTGCATGAAACATGTACATTTTGAATTAAAAAACCTGTGGAGATATTTAGTCTGGCTGTGTCTAAAGATTTATATGCTCTTTTATGGTGGAAGAACTTTCACACTTATTTCTCCGCCCCTCTCCCATATTGGCTAGCATTGATTTATTGTTTAGAATTCAGTAATATAGATTAAACCACAGATTCAGTCAAGCTGGTTGCTCACCTGAATTGGCCAACCCAGATTTCATCACTACAGACCTCATTAAAAAAATTAGCAAAAGTATTTTGAATAATTTTCTTTTTGCAAAACTAATAAATGCTACTGCATGGTTCTACATGCTTTATGGTCCTGAATCAGTCTTCCACATAGGGTGCTGACAGATGTGAAATAAACAAAAATGTGCTTTAGCAGAAGAGGCTGTGCATTAGTTCGACCCTGCTCTGCAGAGTCCATATAGATTCCCACTTCATCAGGGCTTTTTGGCGCTTCTATCTAAGTTGATTCAGTCAGCTATTAGATAAAAGCACCAAAAAAGCCCCACTGAAGCTTCTGATCTATACAGATGTTGGGTGAGCTGGTTCTAACTAATCTGATACCTCTTCTGGGCATGCACGGAGTTTAAAGCGCCGTTTTTTTGCAGTTTTTTTTACATCTGTATGCAGCTATAATGTCTAATACTGTTGGAATGCTCTTGGCAGCAGTGTCAATATAAAGTTTACATGCAAGAAATTATCATTCTTTGGATTTTAAGGCTTCTACCATGAATCTACTAGGGACATCTGGATAGAGCTTTACTGAAGCCTGACCTCATTAGAGTATCTCCTCTTGTACCCACACTGGCACATGTGTCTCACTTACTTATTTAAGCAGGCAAGGCTCTTTGAGTACATGTGATATCTTTTATTAGACCATCTGAGTAGTTGGAAAAAAGTTCTTAGCAAGCTTTTGGGCACAATCACCCTTCAGGCATAGGGAGTCTCTGCTGTTCTGAGACTCCAAGGAATGACCGAAGCTAAAAGTGTGACAGGATGTTAGTGAGAATGTGAATAGGTAGAGATTAGGAAGACAAGAGGTAGAGCAGGTGAGGAGGGAAGAAAATGGGGGCTGGGGGGAGGGGGAATACCAAAGGTGAGTCAGAGACTGTACAGTAGTGATAAATAATACAAGGTAAAAAAGAGGCTGTCTGTGAGAGAGGAAAAGGCTGGGAATTAGGAAGATAAAGGGCAAAAAAGTAGGGGAGGGGAGAAAGGTGGGGGCGGAGGAAACAACGTTGTAAGAGGTCAGGTCTGGCAGGTTCTAATGTCATAAATCCAATGTCTATATCAAGTCCATGATTTTTTGTATCCAGTAGATATATGAAGTAGAGTTCATAGGCTTGTCTGTGAAAGGTGTTTTGTAAGTTCCCTTTGAGGATTAGAACTGAGAGACCGGAGAGGGAGTGATTGCTTGTGAGAAGTGGGCACCCACAGGTAGTTGGGTATTCTTGTCTTCGATAGATTTTTCGGTATGCATTCATTCTGGTGCTCGGCTCCTGTTTGGTTTCTCTTACATATTTTTCCATCGGGGCATTTGGTCCACTGGATGAGATGTATAACATTTCTGGAGATGCAGGCATAAGATCCAGGAATGGTGATGGTTCTGTTGTGGGCTGTAGTTATTGTGAGGATGGTGGAGATGTGTTGGCAGGTTTTGCATTTCTTGTTCTGGCATGAGCTGTGGTTTGGGTCATGGGGAACTTGCATCTGGTGATGAGGTTAGCGAGGTTTGGTGCTTTGTTTAAAGGCTACGATGGGTGGTTCTAGAAAGATCTCTTTAAGAATCGGGTCGTCTTCTAGTATGGATTGCAGTTGTTTGAGGATTTTCCATGTAGGTTCCAGGGAATGGTGATATGTCATAACTAATGGTGTGCAATTTGGAGGGGGGG
>NW_005842222.1:771893-772593 GCF_000455745.1 Alligator sinensis
GTTCTTCCTAATGTCCAGTCTAAATCTGCTCTCTGCTAGCTTGTGGCCATTATTTCTTGTAACCCCCGGGGGTGCCTTGGTGAATAAAACCTCACCAAGTCCCTTCTGTGCCCCCCGTGATGAACTTATAGGCAGCCACAAGGTCGCCTCTTAACCTTCTCTTGCAGAGGCTGAAGAGGTCCAGGTGCCCCAGTCTCTCCTCATAGGGCTTGGCCTGCAAGCCCTTAATCATATGAGTGGCCCTTCTCTGGACCCTCTCCAGGTTATCCGCATCCCTCTTGAAGTGCGGTACCCAAAACTACATGCAGTACTCCAACTGCGGTCTGACCAGCGCCCGATAGAGGGGAAGTATCACCTCCTTGGTTCTGTTCGTCATGCATCTGCTGATGCATGACAAAGTGCCATTAGCTTTTCTGATGACTTAGTCATGCATGCCATGACTCATGCTCATCTTGGACTAGGACTCCAAGATCCCTTTCCGCTTCCATTCCACCAAGCAGGTCATTCCCTAGGCAGTAGGTATGCTGGACATTTTTCCTCCCTAGGTGCAGCACTTTGCATTTCTCCTTGTTGAATTGCATTCTGTTCTTTTCCGCCCACATGTCCAACCTGTCCAGGTCTGCTTGTAGTTGTTCCCTGCCCTCCGGCGTGTCCACTTCTCCCCGCAGTTTTGTGTCATCCGCAAACTTGGACAGAGTAC
>NW_005842222.1:773064-783577 GCF_000455745.1 Alligator sinensis
GACATCAGCCAGTGCCTTCAGTACCCTCGGATGGAGCTCATCCGGGCCTGCTGACTTAAAGGCATCCAGTTCTTCCAAGTGACTCTGCACCATCTCAGGGTCTACTCATGGCAGTCTGGTGCCTTGCTCCTGCCTCTCTACAATTCCAGTGAGAGACTTGTCTTGCCCCTCGCTTAGGAACACTGAGGCAAGTAATTCATTGAGGAGTTCAGCCTTGTCCCCCCTGTCCGTCACCAGTTGCTTATGCCCATTTAGTAGAGGTCCTATTCCACCCCGGGCCTTCCTTTTACTCCCTATATATCTAAAGAATAATTTTTTGTTATCCTTAACTTGGGATGCCATCCTCAGCTCAATGGTAGCTTTGGCCTGTCTAACTGCCTCCCTACAAGCACGAGTAGAGGAGGTATACTCCTCTTAGTAATCTCTCCCCGTTTCCACTTATTATATGCCCCCCTTTTAGCCTGTAGATTGCTCTGGATTTCTCTGGTCAGCCAAGGAAGCCTCTTGGCCCCTTTCCCCCTTTTTCCCCGCATCAGGATCGTCTCCCTCTGTGTCTGAAGGATCATTTGCTTAAGGCACAGCCACCCTTCCTGGGCTCCCAACTCTTTAAAACTCTCCTTTTAAGAGTACTGCAGCAAATCTTCACGGGGTATCCAGGTTGCTCTTTCAAAAGTGCAATCTGTTGCTCTGGAGGAGTGTTCTTATTGGTTGAAGGCCCTTTTGAGATTTGTGAGTGACGATCATAGGTATTGTCAGTGCAGGTTCGGTAGTATTGGAAAATTACAGCTTTCTTGGTGTGTTTAGGGTGATTGCTGGTTCTGTGTACAGCCTGTGGGTTTCTTATATATGGTGGTTTGAATTTTACAATTTTGGATATTGATCATGGTGTTTTAAAAGGAAATGCTGGTATTAGAGTATTCAAGTGATAGTCTGATGAAGAGGTGATGATTGTTGAATTTTGGGTGGAAATCAATTGGAGACTGCAGGGTTTCGGTCCAAATGATGAAGACGTCATCTATGGATCTCAGGTATAGTAAGGGTTTGATGGTGCAGTTCTTGAGGAATTCTTCTAGGTGAGCCATAAAAAGGTTGGCATATTGTGGGGCTACTTTGGTGCCCATAGCTGTGCCCAGGGTCTGGAGGAAGTGTTGGTTGTTGAAACTGAAGTTGCTGTGTGTGAGGGTGAAGTATATGAGTTCAGTGATATCCTGAAGTCTACTCTGAGTTGTAGTCTTGTTCTTGTAGATATGTGAGGCAGGCTTGGATGCCATCCTGGTGTGGGATGTTGGTGTGTAAGCTAATGACATCCATGGTGGCTAGGAGGGTATTGCTGGGAAAGGTGGTCTGTGTTTTTGAGTTTTCACAGGAAGTCTGTTGCATCTGGGATGAAACTCGGTCTTTGGGTGACGAGCGGTTTTAAGATGGATTCAGCGAAACCTGATATTTCTTCCATTAGGGTTCCATGGTTTGAAAGGATAGGTCTGCCGGGGTTTCCTTGTTTGTGGATTTTAGGAAGCAGGTGTAAAGTCCCTGGGTTGAGTAGTAGAGGGATCAGGGTCTGAAGTTTTTCTTGTACTTCCGATGGAAATCTAATGGTGGTTTTAAGGTGAAAAGGGGAATTGGATCTTCCTCTACTTTTTTATAGTAAGTGGTGTCAGAGTTGTCTGTTGGCAAGTGGCTGAGGTGGGCAGGGGGGGAGTATCAGTGGTGGGCTGGCCGGAGCATGGTGGTGGCACTGGCTGTAGCCACGCCCCTCCAAGATTCCACGGCACGCCTGGACATGGCCAGATCTGTGCAGGTGGGGTGGGCTGCTGCTGTGGGCTGAGACCGGGGCTGTGCCAGGCTCTTTTACATGTTAAGTAGAACTGTTATGCATTTGGTGAACTGAAAGAAACAGTTCACCAAATGTGTACAATACATTTTTGCTTTTTGGCTTTAGGTCTAGGTTTCTGTGGTCAAATTTAGCTTTAGGCTAGGAACAGCTGTTGCATTTGTCCCTGGAGAAGTTGCACCTGTGTGTTCCTAGACCAAAATATCCCAGCATTAGAAGAGTGGTTATATGTACATGACAATTGGGTTTAGTAAACGGCTGACTGCATTGCTGCTTTTCTGCCATTGATTCAATGAAACAATCTTGGGATAGCAAAATGCATCTGAATGGTTGTCCTGGGATAAACTGCTGGCATTTTGTGTTCTGCAAACCTCTTTAGGATTAATTCCAAGACAGTGGGCATGGATGTCTGAATCTGTGCGGAGAATGTCTGAATGACTGCAACTTGTTCCAGGATAAAATGGTTTACCCCAGGACAAATGCAGTATCTGTTTGTAGCCTTCAGTTGCTTGCAGATGTAAAAAAAAGCACTTTAAACTCCGAGAGCTCATGTGCTGAGCCCAGCACATGCTCAGTAGAGGCAGCACCTTAGCTGGATCTGGCTCTGTAGCATCTGTATAGATTGAGCACTTGTGGAGCTTTTTTGGCACTTTTATGCAATAGCTGATTGAATCAGCTTTAGCCAAAAGTGCCAAAAAGCCCCACTGAAGTGACCTGATCTATACAGATATTGCAGAGTTGGTTGAAGGCTGATTTTGACTAGACATAAGGAAAAAACTTCTTTACAGTCCAAGTGTTCAGGGTCTGGAACAGATGCCCTCCAGAGGTGGTGCAAGCACCTACTGTGGACTCTTTCAAAAGACATTTGGATGATTATTTTGCTGGGATAATTTGACCCCAGCAGACTTCCTACCTGTGGCAGGGGGGCTGGAATTGATGGTCTCTCAAGGGCCCTTCTAGCACCTAATGTCTATGCAAGTAACACGTTGCTTCTTCTGGTAAAGTGTGTTTGGGGGTGTGGGGGGCGGGGCAGAAGACAAAACATTAACATCTGTGAGCAGCCTCTGTGTCCTGAGGTTTCCAAAAGGTTTTTCTCTTTCAAAGCTTTAATGTTGTGTTTGGAGTGAATTTGACTTTTTATATTCAAATACTTCTCCTTCTTTTTCAGGAAACCTCTGATGAATCAGCAGTTCTCTGGCTAGATGAAATACAAAAAGGAATCGATGATGGTAATAAGAATATAGAAGAGGCAGAAAACTGTAAGCAACAACCTGAATCTGAATTAAACCTGACTACTTTTTATCCTGAACAAATGCAAGGATTTCTCATTTTGATTCATGTTCACGTGGAATTGTAGCCAGGTTAATTTAATGGCTCTCTTAAATGTATTTAGTTAAAAAAACCCAAAACCATATTTTATTACAGGATGGTTGAAAGTGACGGAAATAAAATTCAAATGCCAGATTACTGTTAAATATGTCCAGAACATCATGGATATGTCTTAGTTGATGTGATCTCTTACTGCTTAAATATAATAAAACTGCAGGTTTCTAACACCACTGTTTTCACAGAGCTGATGAAATGTCATAAAAATGTCTCTTATATAGCATGAAAACAAATGCAAGGGGATGAGAAAAGGAAATTACAGAGTAGTTGAAAAGTTAAGCAGTTATGATAAAAACTTGAGAGAAGTCTTGTATATAATGCCTTATCTGTGTTGCAAGACCAGAATTCCTTACATGGTCACAACTTTGGTTAGTCAATCCTTATTCCTCAGTAAATGTCAGTACTTCCCCCAACTTACAAGCTTGCCGTTTAATGATTAATAGTACTCTGAAAAACGATTTTTTTGTGTAGAAGCAAAAAGTATTCCAGTCCATATTGAACCTGACCTTATTCTATGAAAATAGCAGTCTGGAAAAAGTCAGGGTGGACCTGTCCTGGTTGTATAGCCTGTGCATACCAATTTATTAATGTTGTCTTCTCTCCCGGAAGTTTTCACTAAGCATAAGCAATTCTAAAAGCGATTTATGTAAGCAAACTATAAAAGAATTCTAAATAAAAAAACACTAAATAGTTCATAGTAGAATAAAAATTTGACTAGAAACCATTGCATCAGTTTTTAACACAGCATTTTTCATGAGCTATGCATCTCTGTTAATGTCTCGAAGGAGCTTCTGTACATCTACATATTTAAAAAAGGAAAATGCCAAATGTGCCAAAGTTCTTTTGAAATATCTCTGATCACTCTTTATCAACATCAAAGTACTTTTTTTAGGCTGGATGATGTTTTTAAGTGGCTTTTGAGTTTTACAAAAAACTTTTTAAGTTTTGAACGTCTAGTTAATATTTTTTTGCTTAATTGTTGTGATGTTTTATTTCATACAAAGACGTAACTTATTTTGTGCTTTTGTGGTTAATAAGTACTGTATATAGAACTTACTTTTCCTGGCTCAGTGTAGCCAAGGAATATTTATTATGAATGAATATGTATCTAAAGTAAAATACTAGTACTCTTATATACTTAATCATGCTTTTGCTGCCAAGGTATCTCTCAAAAACCATTTTCTGCCTGTTATGAAAAGCTCAAGTGTAATTTGCATTATAAACAAGTTTCAGGTTCATGTCATAGTATTTCTAATTCTAAATCAGTTGACTACAATTTGTGTAAGATTTTATTTTCCTGTGTGTCAAATTTGGGACTAGTTAATCCTAAATTTGGAATTGTTTGAACACACAAACATACACAAAGTCAATGCACCTCTCTCATTTGGTTGACTAATATGGAGTAATTTTGTATTGGAACCTGTTACTCTCCTTCTGCATTTTTGCTGACTAATTTAAATAAAAGTCTTCACCAGAGATGGGTAAAAAATTTTAAACAACACCTTAGATGTATACATAGAATAGTGAAATGTGGCAAAAATAATCCCTGGCTCTTTTAGGACTGGATGTTTTCCCCTCAACTTCATTTCTTCACTGACTGCAGTATGAGCCATCTGATTCTGTAGCTCTGAGTGGGAAGGTCTTGAGGGAGCTTCGCCAAAAAATTTTGGTGGCTCCAGTGGTTGACTAATTCCAAAAATTATGGGGGCTCTGGGTCCACTAGCAAAGTAGGCCTTTTGGCAAGGGACAGACATTCAAAAAGCTGGAGCCTGAATTGATTCAACCTGTGCAGGTTAGTTTAAACCAGTCCAAAGGTTAGTTTGTAACAGTCCAAAGAGAATGTCTGTGCTGAGAAACTATGAGCACATGCCTGCAGTTGCTTGGGCCAGGCCCTGGGAGGCGCTAGAGCAGCCCTTAGCTGCAGAGAAGCTGTGCAGGGGGGAGGCATGGCCAGCTGGGGCTGAAATGGCCAGAGGGGTTTAATTCCCTCCTCGCTGTCCCATGGCAGGGACCCAAGCCAGGTCTGCCAAACACTTCTCCCTCGCTGCTGCACCCACAGGCCACCATGGTCACTGAGGCAGAGGGGGCAGGGAGGAGGGTTATTCTCCCTTCTGCTCCCACTGCCTCCTGGGGACCACAGCCAGGTCTGCCTGCCCTGACTGCCAGTGCCAAGCAGCAGAAAAAGCCCCCTCCTGTCACCTCTGCCAAATGCTGGAGGGAAGGGGAATAACCTCCGGCCCTGCCTCTCCCTATCATAGTGTTGGGAAGTGCGAGCCCCTTCCCAGCGGGGTGCTGCACTGCAGGGTGGGCAGAGCTGCAGTGGACTGCACGCAGCAGTACCAGGGCCTAGAGGGGCCAGGGCCTTCCAAGGCCCCCCAGTGCCACAGTCCATAGCATCTTTTCCTGCCTTGCAGCACAGCCCATACCCCACTGGGAAGGAGATTGCAGTGCAGGAAACTGTGACAAGGGTGCTGTCCCGTCTCAGTCACTCCCCTCTTGTTGCTCCAACGGCCAGGTGGGGGCAGGGCCAGATGCCGCTGGCAGGGCCCTTTGTGGGGGGCAGGGAGAGGAGTTATTCCCCCCTCGACTCCCAGGGCACTGCAATGGGATCTGGCCACTGCCACCGAGTGGCAAGATAAGTCCCCTCTTGTCCCCTCTGCCGGATGCTAGAGGGAGGGGAAATGACTCCTTCCCCCCCCCCACCCCGGGGGGGCCCAGAAAAGGAGAAAGATTATGATGAGCACTGGTATGCTAATACTGGTGACTAGAAAGATGCTCAGATAGATGTATAAGCAGGGCTGACACTTCCATAGTCCAGAAGTCAGTAGTAGCTGCATCAGTGCTAGCTACAGCAGGCTGGTGCTGCTGATACTCTAATGCCATGCACTGGTTATTGCAGTCGTCTTCAGTGCATCACAAGAGCGTGGGTACAGTGCAGAGTTCAATTTCTTTTAAGCCTGGATAAATAACAGATGTGGTGAAGAGGCAGGCTCTCTCATTCTGTTTCTAATATCTGGAGCAGGATGTAAGCTTTTAGAGCTGCACCAATACGTTGGTCCAATATCGGATCAGCACCGATTTAAAGAAAATTTACTATATCAGAAATCGCCCATATCAGACCAATTTAATTTGGCCAATAAATGGCCCGTGCATGTGCACAGGCGGCAAGGAGCACAGCCTGGCAGCGTGCGGAGCTACCTCCAGCTGGTAAGTCTAGTGTGGTGCAAGGGGAGTGGGGAGGGAAGCAGCTGGGGGGAGCAGATCAAGGCCCCCGCAGTAAGGGAGGGGCTGGAGCTGGGCGGGCATGGCACGGAGCTGTGGCTCATGTGGGGGGTGGGGGGGGTTCCTGTTGCTACGCATTGCTCAGCAGAGAGCCACTTGCCTGCTCATCCAGCGGCTCCCACCACTTGTCCTAGAGGGCATTGAGGGGCATGTGCCCCCAGATCTGCGTGGGACAGACTGGGGCTGGGGCTGCGCCAAGCTCTTCCCGGCAGGTTAGGGCTACATTGGGAAGAGGCTACAGAGGGGGCCACATCCACAAACTCACCATAGCCCCTTCCCAGCGCAGCCCCACCCTGCCAGGAAGAGTTTGGCCCAGCCCTGGTCTGTCCTGCCCCGCGCAGATCTGGGGACTCACGCTGTCCCTACCCTCTTGGAAGTGGCGGGAGTCTCTGGACAAGCAGGTGAGTGCCAGGTGAGTTACAGGACCAGTGGCTCCTGGCTAAGTGGTGCACAACGGCAGGAGCTGCCCTCCTCCCCCTAGCCCCCTTGTCAACCATGCCATGTCTACCCTGCCCCGGTTGGGCAGTGCTTGCCCCAGCCCCACACCCTCCCTCACCGCTGGGGCCTTGATCTGCCCCCCTTCCCCCCTCTCCCCCCCATCCACTTCCACCACCCAGACTTACCAGCTGGAGGTAGTTCTCCATGCTGCGGGGCTGGGTGTCGGAAATCAGATCGACATCCATTGATATGCCTCCTTTAAAAATCGGCTATCGGTATCAGCTGCAAAACTCTATCAGTGCACCCCTATATACTTAGTCTGATCATAAAAGCAGACCGTCATCTTGTTTGCAGATTTAATGTTTCTAACCTGGCAACGTTTTGGAGAGGGGTTCTTTCCCATATTCACGTTTAAGTCTGATACCAGTTTGCGAAGACTTTTGTAAAACCTAAGGGACAGATCCTGCGGGGGTAGAGGTAGAAATATGTACAAGAGAAGCAGTGGAAATTGCTTCTGCATTAAACTTTCTGCTCATGTGCAGAGTTGTTTTGGGGGGTTTTGTAATATACCTTCCATACACTGAAGTGTGTAACAAACAAGCTGTGGGAGACTGTTTCAGTGGCTTATTCCACTCTCCTCATAGCCTAGGAAATTTGATAGTATGCCGGGATATGACCATAAGTTGGTTTGTCTTCTGCTTGGCCTAAGCCTGAATTTTTCTGTAAAGGAATACTGTTATAACATTGAAGCGTGGAGGGTGGTATTGCATTATGCATGTGTGTATGTAGCTTCTAAACATTCTAGTGGGGAAGCACATTCTCTAGATAGTTGAAAGATGTGCACGTATATAATGTTCTTAATTTTCAATGTAATTTTGTTTAGTGGCTCTTGGAACTTCAGTGATTAACAAGTGTTTGGAAAAAGGCGATTCAGAGCCTCTCCTAGCTCTATTGCAATCTCCTAAATATGGCTTAAGAGTTGTTCCAGAGTGTGCTGAAGCCTATTACCAGAAACTTTTGGAAGCCAAAAATTTAAAAACCAAAAAAGGTAAAAATGAAAATCCTTTGAATGGGGGAACCCATATCTGTAGGGGGGATGAAGGCCTTGTGAAAAACGTAAACTAAGCCACAGTGTTACTGGGGAACCTGGGATTTTTTCTTTTTCCATTGGATTATTCAAGAGGTATCTAGCTCCCCATTTTGTTTGTTTGTTTGTTTGTTTTCACTTAACTCCTTTAGAGCTTGACTACATTGAGTAAATTCATCACAGTGTGTATTCATCATTTGGTTATAAAATGTATGGTTCTGAATTCTTTGCTCTGCCTTGCCCATGTGGAAGGGAGGGATAGTTGTGTCTGAAGCTTCCTGGGGGCTGAAGTGGGTTTGAGTAACTTACTGCACCACAGTGCAGAACCTCACAGCCATTCTTTCCCACTGCCCTACACTAACCACTACAATGGGGAGGCTTTGGCTGTATTTGTTGGCCCTTTGCTCTTTCTGCATTTGGAAAGTTCCCCAGAGCTGTTATACCCCTTTTAGGGCCTTTAGCAATGCAAGAGCAATTTCACATGGTGCAGCTGGAGCCAGAATCTGGCCCCCTTTTCTTTGAACAGGACTTTCCTGTGTAAAATTGTCAGCTGGTTCTGGATAACCCAATAAGCTGAAACTTTTTTAAATACAGCAGTTCCGGTTTACAGTGTCTAGTACCTCATATTTAACATATTAATAAAAAGCCTTTTCCCCAGTATAAAGAAGTAGCTTCTGCATATAGCAAGAATTGAGGGTTTGGGAAGCTTTCTTATCAGGTTTACCTTGGAGCCTTTTATCCATGAGGAAACTTACCCAAGACATTTAAGATACAGACTTGTTTTTGTTTCCCAAAAGCTGATAGTGGTGATCTGGGTAATAACATGAATATGGCAAGTCTGTAATGTGCACCCATAGTTAACAAGGCCCAGCCTGTAGCAGATACTGCAAAAAAAAAACTCATCTTTTTTTCTAATGCTTGTCTTGGCTCTATTCACATTAGTAACAATGAAGGTCTTGGGATAGACTGGTGGCTGCCGGGATCTGGGTAGAGTTAAATAGCACAGTACTTTACATATTGGTAGCAGCTGGTGGTCAGTCAGTCCTAATAGGTAGAACCTGGAGCATTCATAGCTGAGTGGTTTGTAGGCTGCTTAATTTGTAGCACATTGCTGAATTAAACATGATTCACTTAGCTGTTTACTGTGGCTTTTGTTTCAAAGAGCTTCTCTGATTTAGGTGGAGCTCATCAGCTTTCCCTTGTTTGGAAAAATGTCCCCCTTCTGCCACTGAAATTGAAGCCATACCTGGTGGTTCTCCACCCTTTTGCAACTGAAATTGAAGCCATACCTGGTGGTTCTCTGTACACCCACAGGCACTTTGCAAACCTATGTGTTTGCAGGGGAGTTCACAAAGTATCTAGGTCATGCTGTATGCTGCATTTTAGGCTACTGAGTGTCCTGCCGCAGAAGACTTGATCAGTGTTAACACAACAGGATATTTTTACAAATAGTCCCTAAAATTGACTTGTGTTGACTTTCATACATGAGTAATCATGGAAAGCTTTTTTTTTTGTGGAGAAAGGGGTCGGGAAGGGGAGAAACTGTCATAGTGTTCTGATTTTATGTATTAACAGTAATCCCTACTGCTTTTTAGATATTAATGAAAGCCCATGGATCAAACAAGTAATGAATGATATATATGATTATTATTACAATGTGGAAACTGGAGAAGGTACCTGTGTTCCATCTGAAGGAGTTGTACCAAAAACTTCTTGGCTGACCAGTGATGAAATCCAGGTAGGGTACAAAAATGTTCAAAATGATTGCACACTAATGTGGCCCACAGTGGGTAAAAATATGGTTATTTCATAGTTTTGAAGCACTCAAAAAGCACTTAAAATAGAAAGAAAAGAGGAGGAATCCTCTAACTGTATTTCACTGCAAGCTGTTCATTCCCCAAATACAGTAGAATTTAATTATCTAATCAAATCCTTTGGTGGTTAATACCCCATGTGCAGTCCAAGAGGATCTTACTTTGGCTCATATCTCACAAGTTGAATGTTCCCTTAAAACTGCTTTTAAATCTTCCAAGTCTATCTAATCCTGTTTACTATCACTTATTGAACTCCTGTACACTGTATAGGTTTTATACAGTCATCAATTTAGGAAAACCATTGACCATGTGCACAACTACTTTCCTGAATTGGGGGCTATATTGAAGTCTAACTACACTGTGTGATTCAGACACTGAGACAAGATACAGACATTCAGAAAGCCCAAGGCAGAATCACTCTAACTTGTACAGTTTTCTGTAAGCAGCATAGTTTTAGATCAGTAGAAAACAGAATGCACATTCACCCATGGATTCTGCCATTTTTAAATTAGTCTGTCTGTGCACCGAACTTCTGTTCCATTGTGAGTGTAGACCTGTTTCCAATTATTTCTACTAATAAAAGTGTAATGTCTGTACCTGGCCTGAAATCTCTATATGGATAAATCCTGTTTAAACATGTGACTAGACTGCATTTAACTATGCCATTGCCAATTC
>NW_005842222.1:783608-806434 GCF_000455745.1 Alligator sinensis
TCCTGCTGCACAGTACTACAACATCAAGGTAAAAATTACTTATACTAGTGTAATTTTATCCCATTTCTAATACAAACTGCTTTTTATAATGATGCGGTGCATCTGCAGTAAAGACTTGAACTGCTGGAGCTGTATCAATTGTTAAAATCCCAACACAGATAAATGTTGCCAGTTCCAGGTTCTTCAGTTCACATGCATGGTAGACTCTTGGGAGAGGCTGGAAGTGCTGCAAAACAAGAGTTTTTAAACTTTAATATATGATATGGTGGGTTGTCTAAAATCAATCTTTTCAGCTGCTGTCATCTGAAGGGAATTCAGTCCTCCCTTTTAAAGTTTTAAACAGAATCATAATGGTAGTAAATTGGCTCTCAATTCTCAACAGCCAACTACTGTTAAACTGGGCTGATAAATTGGAGGGATTTTTGTAATGCATGTTGGGGATCTAGATGAGCTTTGGAAATTTATTTGAGGTTTGCTTAATTGTTTATTAAATGCCTGACCTTTTGCGTGATCTCTTACCAGAAAATTGTTGGGCAAGTTACAGCAGATTACAATCGAGAGCAGCTGTGGCTTGCTAATGAAAACTTGATTGTTCAGCTACAAGCCCAAGCAAGGGGATTCCTCATTAGAAAAAGTTATAAGGAGAGAAAAACTTACCTCCAAAATCAGGAGCCATCTGTCATCAAAATACAGGTACTGCTGTGCACTAATAGAAATCAGTTACTTTTAGTGTACTGCTAGCTTCTTGCATGACAAACTAAATGCCTCTTTTTGTCTGCTGCTAATGCAGAACAAATATCTTCATGTTCTTGATTGGCAAAACTGAATTTATTGGGTAAATATGTCCCTGTCTTCTCTGAAAGAAAGGAATATTGTTTTTAAAATGGCAAAACTCCAAATTTTTATAGTGACTATAGGTTGTATACAGTTCTAGCATATAATCTAATTGGAGATGCCCAGTAACACCTGTAACTAGCTGCTTTCTCTGTTCTGGTTTGGTTGGGCTATTGTAGTACTAGGGGAGTTGGGGCAAGTTGGAAAATGCTAGTTAAATACTTAAGCATTAGTGTTCTGCCAAGGAATGGTTCACTCAAGAAATACATTCCTTTCTCTGCTCTCCCCAAGTCCAAAGTTCTCTGCTTACTTTGTGAAGTTGTTGGTCATAGGGAGTGGCTGTGTTAACAATATTGCCTGATTCCAAGAGCATTAGCTGGATTTTTGCATGTGTGTACTCTGAAAGGGGTTCAAAGGAAGCTTCTGGTTTTGTTTTCTTTTACTAAGCAAATTATGAACTTGGATGACTTGCAGTTTTTTTTATAAACATTTTGCCATGTTCCTGTATATACTGAACTTGGTCAATAATTTTAAATTCTTTACCAGTAAAGTATAGGGTTTTTTGGTTGGTTGGTGGGGGTTTTTTAAGTCACTTTCTAAATATGCATGCCTATAGCAGGGAATTAAAGCTTACTTTTTGTGTTACTTTGGCCACTATAAGCAATGTGTTATGGTAATTCTACAGCTATTTGAAATAATTGTACTAGGTGACCTAGTAAAAAATTATATTCAGTTTTGAGTGGCTTATCAAAACATGGTTTTACAGTTGCTATAATCAGAAAAAAAAACAGAGGGAAAGAATGAGGGAAATAGCTGTGAAAATTGCACTCGCATGAGATGGATATTAGCACTTAATGGCCAGAACCCTCACCATGCCTAGTTGATGGTCTCCAATAGGTAACCCAAGCTCAAGTAGACAGGGGATGCATCTACATGTGCATTTGATCCAGGATCAGTTTACTTGAGAGTAAACACTCCTGGGCAGGCATCTACACATGCAGAGAAGCTGGAGCAGATGGCAGGAAACTGGGCCCCTGCTGCCACCTTGGGGAGCTCTAGGTTCTTCCTGGGTGCTAGCCCAGGGGATGGCAGGGAGCATTGGGCCATGAGACGGCTGTCTCGTGGCCAGGGCTGGGACATAACAATCTGCCCCCAGGGATTGCCTGCTGCTGAAGCAGGGCCAATGTCCCCCTGTCCTGGCAACAGGGAGCTCCTGGCTCTAGGTCTCCTATCGGGGGCAGGGGACTTGGAAACTGCTGTAGGGGAGGGGTAGGTCCCAGCCCCCTGTCCTAATCTGTTGGTGGGGCAGCTAGCTGCTAGCTCGCTGCTAGCTACCCCCAGCAGATTGGGGCAGGGGGCTGGGACCTACCCCTCCCCTGCAGCTCTTTCCAAGCCCTGTGCCTTGATCACTTCATCTGGGACAGTTTCCAGCCCCCAGTCTGGTCTGCGAGCATGGAGCAGGGTGGGGAACAGGCAGGGGAAGAAGATGGGGAGCTTGTTCCTTGCTGTCTGAGCGTGGAGCTCGGTAGGCAACAAGCTGGGGAGCTTGTTCCCCAGTCAGCTCCGCAAGCCCAGAGCTGGCTGGGGAATTTGTTTCCCTAGCTTGCTCCTCACCCAGCTCTATGCTCATGGAGCTGAGTGAGGAAGAAGCTCCCTAGCCTGTTCCCCACCTAACTCTGCAGTCATGGAGCTGGGCAGGGAGCAGGCACTCCAGCCACTGCCATCAGGGAGCTCTCGGTGCCAGCTCCAGACCGCAGGGCAGGCTCTGGAAGACCCTTATTTCCCAGTGCCAGCACCACGGTTGTGGAGATTAAGGTTCTCCCAGTGCCCCATTCCCCAACTTGTGATCTTGGACTTGGGAGGGCTTGGAGATCCCAGCTGCTGGGGCAGAAGGATGTAATCCCTGCCCGGGCTCTAGTGGCAGAGCCTGCCTTAACAGCTGGTAGCTCCCAGGGGCAGAGAGCAATCTCTTGCCCCCCATAGATAGCTGACTGGGAGCAGATTTGCTCCCACTCGGGTGTCTACACAAGCACTACTGTGCCATTACCAATTGAAAGTAAATTTACTATTTATAAGTTTGCTACCTGGAAATGCTTGTGTTTAGTGAGGTTTTACTTCATAGTAAAAGTGCATGTGTAGATGCACATGCTGACTGCATGGTAAGCTACGCTACTGCTCAATTAAGCATCTCATGTAGACATGCCCAGGGAGATGATAGATGATGATATCATGAGGTAGATCAGAAGTAAAGGCAAGTTGAGATGAAAATAAGTTGGTATGTAGGAGGTCAATTGGCAAGGGCTTTAAAGATGAAAATAAGACTTTGTGTGGGAGAGAAGGGGGAGCCAAGTGAAAGAATTTCAAAGGGTGCTGCAGTCAGAGTTTGACAGAACAATGGTCTATATAGAGCCACTAATGAGAGCCTTAGATGAGGTGTTAGGAGAACAGGGAAAGGGAGTAGTAGTTGTGACCAGTGCTGGTAGAAGAATAATCTGCCATATTTACTCGACTCTAAGACAACCCCCCAATAATTAGATTCTATACATGGAATTTATTATAATGCTTCATGTATAGAATCTAATTATTGGAGGATCATCTTGAACTTATCCTCCCCACTGCTGCAAGGGGGCAGGCAGTGAGGGGGGCTTCAGTTCCCCCTCTGCCCCCCCTCATCCCATCCCCCCCTTACTCTTGTTCTGTGCTGGCAGGCTCCATCCTCGTTCTAGCCTCGGCCATTGAGCACAGCCCCAGCCCAGCTCCCATAGCAGCCATGTGTGGGCTGTGCACTGCTGCCATGGGGTCATGCCCAGTGCTGTGGTCTGCAGTGTGCATTGAACCTGCTAGCACAGAGCAAGAATGTGGAGAAAGAGGGATAGGCTGAGAAGCAGAGGTTGTGTGGGGAGAGGGACAAGATTGGGAGAGGAGGGGGTGATGCAGGGAGGAACAATAGGGTGCAGAGATGGTAGGGGGTGGGGGACAGGCAGGAGCTACAGCTATGGCCCCGACCCGGGGTAGGGGCTGGAGACACAGCTGCAGCAGGTGCTTGCTTCCCCACCACTCGTACTCCATTCTAAGACGAGGGGCTTTTTCCTCCGTGGTAAATGGTATGGGGAACCCTCGTCTTAGTATCAAGTTGGTGCAGTAGCTGAGCCACAGCAGCGTAGGCAGAGAACAGAGTGACTCTTGGAAGAGAAGACAAGATTAGGAATCGGCATGGTCAGGTGGGCCCATAGAATATATAGTCAACCATGACATGGGTGTTACAGGCCTGAGTGACAAGGTGTTGGCAATGTCACCAGTGGCAGAGAACAGAGTTGGGATGCTGTGGGAGAGAAGGAAGTTATTGCACCATAAAGTTGGCATTAAGTTGATGGCCAGCAATGCTGAGCTTCCTCAGAACAGGGAGATAGATGTAGATCATCACTCAGCCAAAAGGACAAATGTTTGATGCCATAGAACAGATGTGGGCACTAAAGGCATGTAAAGGAATGCATGCCTGCCTGCCTTCTCTTCCTCTTCATGTTAACAGCAGTATTTGTGTAGAACATATGTTGGTTATATTAATATATGCAGATTTAGATTGTTGGTCATAATAAGCCTCCTGCCTCCTAAAAATAGGCTTTCTGGAAGGGACACAAGCAAAGGAAGAGCTACACCAACAGATTACAGGTGCTTAAAGGAGACATTGCTGCTATTATCAAGGTAAGCTATTTGTTCGTGAACAATGAAAAAGGGGTCAGTGGTATGGAAGATGCTTTCTTATAACATGGGTCCCCCAATTCTTGTAAGTCATGTGAGTCCAGGGGGGAAGTTCTGCGGTGGTGTAAGCTCTTCATTCTAGTGAGGTTTTTGGTTGGCCTAGAACAGTGGTTCTCAACACTTTTAGACTTGAAGCATCCTTGGATAAAGTCATGGTACCCCCAAATAGATCTGAGGCACCTCTCAAGAATTGCCAGCTCTTAGTTTTCACTTTTTTCTTTTTTTGACTACAGAAAAATAACGGAGAAATTCTTCTGTTGCAGAGAACTCAGACCACAACAGGTCACAGTATTTAAAACACTATTGATTCCTGTTTGGAATCTCTGGGTTTATCTTGTGATTCATTTTTGCACACCTAACAGTGTGAACATTGTGTGGCACCCTGGTTGAGAGCCACTGGCTTAGAGCATTTTTTTTTTTTTCTAATGACAGCAACCTAAAATCCAAGAAGATTGCCAATTGGATGTTTAAATATTCCATTCCATAGCAAATTCTGTTCTTGTGTGCTCGTAGGGGAGAGCTGCTTCTTGAGACAGGAAATGAGAGAACATAATATTATGAAATTTTTTTAAAATTGGCAAACCTGAGCCAGTCACTGTTAAAAATGTCCCTTTGCAAAATGTTTTATAACTGTTGGTGGTAATAATGTGTCTAGTGTTTTTATTATTAGATCTTAATGACTACCTTTTGTAAAGAACACATTATTATATCTCATGGCATCTCTGCTGAGACTGAGGGGTAAGAATGTCTTGCCCATTGTCACAGCCCCACAGGCTCCTGGCAGAGCTGGAAATAGACCTGGTTTCTTGACTACCAGTCTCTTGTGTGATATCAGTAGACTACATGGGAGTTGTGTGCATATGCAGTTGATAGGAAAGTCAGGCCTTTGTTCACTATTATGGATTTCCTTATAAAAGCTCAAGCAGTGCCACCTCTTGGTTTTTGTGACTTGCAGATTCAGTCTTGGCTAAAAATGTGCCTGGCAAGGAAAGCTTATAGGAAACGGCTGCAGTATTTCAAGGATCATGTAAGTCTCTTTCTCCTTTTTTGAATCAAGAGTACTAATGTAGTAATAGTATAACTGAACATATTGGATTCTATGATGTCTTTCTGAATAAAACATTTTTAATGCAAGGTATTAAAAGTTCTTCTACTTATACCTATGCTGGAAAAATCTCTGTCCTCCCAACAGAGATCATGAATCGGCATTAGAGAATTTTTGTTCGATGTTTTCTAACTGTTTTAGTCTCTGTGTTTTCCAGAATGAAGAAATTGTAAAAATACAAGCATTTCTTAGAGCAAATAAAGCTAGGGAAGACTACAGAACACTAAGTAAGTGCTGTTTACCTAAAGTTAAAATGTAAATGCAAGAGAAGCATTTTCTTGTAACTTATGATCTTGAGTCTTGTATCCTTAAGTTTTCTCCATTGTTTCTTCAAAAGCATGCAGCTGAAATTCCCAAGTATAGCATTTATTAACAGTGTGATTTTAACTTTAGTTAGAGCTACTGTTCATACTTCAGTGTATTTACACACAAGTTGAATTACAAGTTATTCTTGCCCTCAATAGCATAAGCGTATCTTCATAGTTTAAAATTGTACAGTTGCTACAGTGGCATCAGTGGTCAGAATACCACACTGGTATTTTTGCAATGTTACATTTTTATGCATTTGGCAAGTAAATAATGAACTCATTTACTTACCTACAGTTGGGGCTGAAAATCCACCCCTCAATGTCCTACGCAAATTTGCTTACCTCCTTGACCAAAGTGACTTAGACTTCCAAGAAGAACTGGAAGTAACAAGGTTAAGGGAGGAGGTTGTTACAAAAATCCGATCCAATCAACAGTTGGAAAAAGACTTGAACTTGATGGATATAAAAATTGGACTGCTGGTGAAAAACAGGATCACTCTGCAGGTCAGCAAGCTTTATTCAAACTGTTTTCATGGTGTGCATTAAAGGTAGTGGAGTTCTGAACTCCCAAAGAATGCAGGATCAGTTAAGATATTCCTGGGAAGTGGGAAGCCTCTTTTTCTCTGCTTTTTTTTTATATTGTGCAATCTTTGCTATAAAAAATTACTGCATAAAATTAGCTGGACTTTTACACTAGTACAAGTGCTATCATACTTTTCCTTTTGCTGAATACCAGTTTTTTAAATCTTAAACGTGGGTACAGTTTTGTTAGGTTTTAAGCTCCTTTCCCACAAGAGAACAGATCTGATGTTCCAGTTTTCAAACTCACTATGAGAAGTTTTTCTCTTTTTTTTTAGGTAGAGCCCAAAGCTGAGCTGAAATGTCCTTGACAGTCATCATCAGGGATCCTGGTGTTCTATGATTTAAAAATTGCACACTCTCTCTCTCTTTTTTTTTAAGAACCCCAAAATCCACAATTAAAACAAAACGAAAAGCTGTCACCCCCCCCGCCCCCCCCAGCCCTGCTGGAGGTGGCCCCCAGCTGCCAGGGCTATGGGGCCAGGGACCCGAGTCCACAGCCCCCTGCCCCAGACCAGAGCCTGGCTCTTCCCTCTCCCCCCTCACTACCTGCCTGCTGTGGATTCGGGGACAGCTGAGGACTGGCTGCATGCACTCTTGGGGGAGGGGCAGAGGAGACATGTGCCCCCCAGATCTGTGCCTGGGGCGAGTGCAGGCTGCCTGCTTTGGGCTTGGGCTCGGGCTCCTGCCTTGCTGCCCTCCCTTGGGGCCTTTGCAGCCCAGTGGGTGTGAACTGGTGCTGCAGGGAACAGTGGGCCTGCATGGGGAAGTTTGTTGCCACTGCAACCTCCGTGTGGCAGCAGTGAGGGGCACAACCCCACGCTGTCACACATGCAGGGGACAACTTGCTGGGGCAGTGCAGAGCTTGCAGCAGCAGGCAGCTTCTCTGCATGGCCCCACTGTGCTCTGCAGTGCCGGGTCACACAACTGGGCTATGGAAGTCCCATGGGAGGGCAGTAGGGTGGGGAGCCTGAGCCCACAATGGAAAGCACGTTCCTGCCAGCCCCCGCCCCCCTGCTGCCTCCCCAATTTTGTGCACGTGTTGCCAGGTAGCTGGCCTCACCGGCCCCCGGACAAGATGCCTGCAGCCCCATCCCACCTCCTGCTGGGGCCCTGCAACTACACATTACGGCCCTAAACCCCACGCACAGGCCAGCTAGCCAGCAGCCCCAGCCCTGCCCAACTCCCTCTCTCCCTATGGGGGCCCAATCCCACCCTCACTTAGCTGTAGGAGCTGTTCTCCAGGCTGCCTGGCATCCATGTGCATATATGTGCACATGGTGCCCCCTGCCTGACCATCCTTTTCCTGCTCCCTCCCACTTCCTTGCAGGGTAGAACTCTGCCAGCCTGCAGAGAGCTCTTTGCAAAACTGCAAAATCCACAGGTTTCTCCATTTCAAATGAGAAATCCGCCTTTTCCTCAGGTAAAGGGGAAAAGCCATGTTTTTCTCCGTTTTCCCATGGGAAATGGAAAACCTGGATTCCTGGTCATCATTCTCAATCCACATAGCCATTCTACTGAGCAACGTACAATACCAAAAGCTTAAAATACTAGTTAATAACTAGAGCAGCAAAAGATGCTAAATTCTGCTCCACCCAGTAACTTGCCTGTACACAAGCACAGAGGCTGGTTCAATTTTTGTGTCTGCCAGAGTATGCTAATTTTAAAAAATTACCCCCCTACACCCTCCAGATAAGCTGCCCGCAGCTCTATCCCACTCCCAGTGGGGTTGCCTTCACTACCTTGGCTGGGCAGTGTCTGGCCCTGCCCACTCCTCCCTTCACCATGGAGGCACTAATCTGTCCCTTCCCCCTCCCCCCCCAGCTTATGAACCAGATGCTGCTCTCCACACTACTAGGCTGCATTCCTGTCCACATGCATGCTGTGCCTGCACCCACCAGTTATTGGTGATGTTATTGGCTATACCAGCCAAAAAAGTGGTGCAGGCAACTGTGGCACTGGGAAGGGTGATTTACGGGGAATTTTGGAGTGGTTGTAATCCATTCTGTAGCCACCCACCCCTCCCAGCGCCACTGATGCCACCCACATTCGAGCATAGCCCCAGCCCAGCCCCCCAGCTGGAAAGGCTGCTGCAGCCCCTGCCCCAAGCCTACAGTGGGTGGCCCACCCTCACCCCATGCACAAATCCAAAGGGGCTTATGCCACCCATGCCTCCCTTGGGGTGCACACAGTGGTGGGGAGCTGCCCCCACACTCCCACAGATAAGCTGTGGGTGCTTCCATCCCAGTTCTGGCAGGGCCTCCTTCACCACCATGGCTGGGCAGTGCCTGCCCCTGCCCCACTCCTTCCCTCTGCCCCACTCCCTCCCTTCACCATGGGGATCCGTCTGCCCCCCACGCCCTTTCCCTCCACAGGCTTACCAGTCAGGCATTGCTCTCTACACTACCGGGCTGGCTGTATGCTGGCTGCAGCTGCGCACAGGCACTCAGCACTTATCAGTATTATTACCAGTCATCTACACCAGCCAAAAAAAGCCGATTGCCAATTATGTTAACTTTCCTTTTATCCGTTTCATTTGGATATGTGACTAATATATCAGTGCACCTCTGGTGTGAGCATGTCTCCTTAACATAATACGTTGTGTAAATATAAAAAACATTGTTCAAATAGGAGACTTCAACATATGAGTGAGAAGCTTTGCATAAATACATTTGGCTTTTGTGTAAATACATTTCCTGTACATTCATTTATGTCTGCAGGATGTGGTGTTGCACAGTAAGAAGCTAAACAAAAAAAGCAAAAATCAGGTAGAAGAGATGGTGACAGGTGACAAACATGGTATCAAAGGGTTGAACAAAGAGAGGAGAAAAAAGCTGGAGGCCTATCAACACTTGTTTTATCTTCTACAGGTAAGTCTCAATGTGGACGTTAACCAATCCACAAATGGCACATGCCAATAAAGCTTTAAAGGATGTTCATAGCTTGTTGGTGCCAACATTTCTGTAGAATGTAGAGTACCATACAAACCAGATATGAGCTCTGCCAGCCAACTTTGTTCATTGGATGATTATTGTTTTAAGTGGACTTTACCACTGAATGCTGCATAGTTCAAATTTGATCCCCTAATAAAAAAATCACCTCACTATCATTCCACTTTCCAGGAAATAATATTGCTGTTATGTTCCTTTAAATTGTTGAAATTCCTGACATATTTATGTAAATGTCTGTTTGTCTGTTCTTGTTTGGTTTTGTTTCCCTTCCTGATGTTTCCTTTCCCTTCCCACCTCTACCTAGTCAATTCAGTTTGCAAGCATAATTCAGCTTCTAGCTGGAAAATATTCCTGGTTTTTCCAGTGATAGCCTTTTAAACTGGCTTAAGTGGATTTATGACTTCCAAGTGAATTTGGTTAAATCTTAAATGAAATTACTCTCTGTGCAGCGAATAGTAGGGTAAGATTTTAACCACACAATGTGTGACTGTCATCTTAATGCCCAGTATATATTTGCTGTCTGTGGCTGCATCCAGATGAGTGAGATGGGTGTTGTTTTAACCCCAGAAGATCCTGGAGTCAAAAATACCTGCATGAAAAAAGTGGGGCGGCACACACCACCCAAAACCAGAGTCTGGCTGGCTGGAGTCATGCTCCAGCTGCCCACCAGTTTCCAAGTGGCAGGATTGGCATGGCTGCAGTTCCCCAAGGCCCCCAGAATCCCCAGGTAAGGCTGCTGGAGCCAGCACAGTTGCTGGCCCCAGCCTCCCCTACCCTACCTGGGGTAACCTGCCATATGCCAGAGGGTGTGTGGCACAGGCATTCCTTGGGGACAAATAGCAGCAGCTCAAGGTGTGCTGCTGCTTCTTGTCCCCAGGGAAACAAATATCCTGTCAGTCTGAATTTGGGTGAAGCTTTTTTAGAAGAAACACATCTGCCCGGGGAGAGATGTCACCCACCCTTCACTGTGCCTGTAATATACACAGAATTTCCTTTTCCATCAGATGCCTTAACTCCAAAGGAAGTTTTTGGTGTTTTGTTTTTTTTTTTAAACAACCGTTTTCGCAAACAACCAAACTTGAAACATTTTTTATATCTCCCAAGTTTTCAATATATGATAGTCCTTTAAAATAAGACTGTACATTTTATTCTAAGAAATTTCAACTGATAGCTTAGTAACACTACAGTACATCCAAACCTGAATTCATACTTCCATTTTGTGAAAGATTTACACGTATGTTATATAAAGAAAAAGGTACTTTACTAGACTTGACTTCTGTCTCAAGAACTGAAAAGTGAGTAGATTCAGCATGGTTGCTGCAAGTAATGGGGAAGAACTGTTTTAGAAATATATACAAATGACTCTCAAATATTTCTCTCCTAGACTAATCCCACATATCTGGCTAAGCTAATTTTCCAGATGCCTCAGAACAAGTCAACCAAGTTTATGGATACGGTCATTTTTACTCTGTACAATTATGCCTCTAATCAACGAGAAGAATACTTGCTTCTCAAGCTCTTTAAAACTGCTCTAGAAGAAGAGATAAAGTATGTATATTGCTTAGGAGATTTCACTTAGCCTATCTTGAGAGGAATGTAGTTTGTGCTCTGTATTTGAAAAAAAAAAAAAAAAAAAAAAGAAACTCTAAAAAAAAATAAATTTCTCCAACAAATAAAAATACAAGATTTGGCTTCAATTTTAAGTGGTGTTTGGGATTTATTTGCAAATGAGAAGTCTATAAATGGCACTGTTGGTGATTCTGTAACCATGATAGCTCAGGAAGTATGCACAAGACAAGGATTTTTGGGGGTTGATATCTTGTGTTGGACCAGCTGTGTGGTTGGAATATTTAGACAAGCTTTCAAATGCAAGACATTCTTCATCAGGTCTGCAGATGGAAGCAAGCACAGTGAATGTTAAGAATGCTAATACCTACAGCATGTAGGAAGAAATTTGGATTTGGGGAGATTATGATGCATCAAAAATTGATATTGTTCAGTCCTTGATTCTTAGTATCCAGCCAGGTTATGAATTGTTGTTTCCAAATGCTCCTTTTAAAGGTGTTTGGTATCTGAGGGCCAGACTGTAGATTATAAATGCCATGCCTTAAACTCAAGGGGTTTTTTTAGTAAAGAAACAAATCTGTATAACAATTGAGAAATGGTATTTATATTTTCTAAAGGCAGTTTCATTGCTTTTTCTACCTGAAAACAAAGTTGAGTTTAACAAATGGTTTGTTTGCTTGCTGTTTCTTCACACGCATGTAATTTAAATACCTCAAAAGTAGAGGGTAACGGCTCGTTCTATAATAAATTGAAATTACTTTTGTATGCTGAAATGTATGCCGTTGAGTTTTATAAATGCATTTCGGGGATAGTTCTACGTTTTGATCTTTTAACTCAGCTCATAGGCTGCATAACATCTGTACGTTGTTGAATTTTGATATGAAAAAATGGAACCAACTTAGGCCTCTGATTTAATTCATTAAGAACAATTTTAAGGAAAAAAAAACTTTAAGAACCTGACAGATTTCTTTGTTTTGTTTTTTGGTCTTGTTTAAGTTAAGCACTGGATAATTATTTACGCAGCTTACAAATGAGTATTGTTTTGTTGTTAATGCAGTTCCAAAGTAGACCACATACAGGATATAGTAACTGGAAATCCTACGGTCATTAAGATGGTTGTCAGCTTTAACAGAAGTGCTCGTGGACAGAATACTCTGCGTCAGCTTTTGGCACCAGTGGTAAAGGAAATCATGGATGATAAATCTCTCGTCATCAATACCAGCCCTGTGGAAGTATACAAGGCTTGGGTAAACCAGTTAGAAATGCAGACAGGGGAGGCCAGGTACTATATCATCTTTATTCTGTTGAATATTTGAGGGATTCTGTTCTCTGTCTCTCTCTGTCTCTCTCTCTAAGAATCCTACTTACCTTTCCCACAAGCAACCAAGGAAGCATAGGTGGCAGTATGCTTGTGAGATTTCACTTTAGACTAATATTGGGAAGTCTAAATAAATTACTTTGCTCTGGCTTATTACATATCACTTATTTTGTAGCACTCACAAGAATAATAATCTTGGGCCCCAGAGCCTGCAATCAAATCCGTTAGTGCGGACTCGGCCACGGTCGCAATGCCCTTGTTGACTTCTTCTTTACAAAGCTGTCTTAAAGATGCAGACATCCATGGGAATGATTGAAAATGCTTTCTTCTTGTGTCTGAAAGAGAACAGATTACATGGGGGGGGCGGGGGGGGAAGGGGGGTTGTTCCACAAAACATGACATCTGTTTGGTTTTTTTTAATTAAAAGCACTGGTGGTTTACAGATGAATTAGAATTACTTGTTCACTTGACATTTTTCTTAAGACTGTACAGTATTAGTCTGAGTGCTGTTGTTTTTCAGAGGTTTTATGAATTTCATTTGCAGTCTCAATAGCTTGCTTTTGAGACTGCTAGCTTGCTCAATAGCTTAGTTGATACTACTTTTGTATTTGCAGCAAGCTGCCATATGATGTAACAACAGAACAAGCATTAACACACCCAGAAGTTATAAATAGACTGGAATCATCCATTCAGAGTTTGAGAGCAGTTACTGATAAAGTCCTTGTGTCCATATTCTCATCTCTCAATCTGATGCCGTAAGTGCTGAGTTATGAGTCCAGTAACTTCAGTTCATTTCTACAGTAATAAAATGTCAGGATTCAGTGAAAATGATCAATCCTTCCAAGTCATCTGCACTGCTTTGTGTAACTGTCCTTTTCTTGCCTTTTCTAATGCAATTCTCCAGCAGATGGAGCAATTTCTCTGCATCACACAATCCAAACAGCATGCATCTAGTGAGCCTTTGTAATGTAAATTGTTTTATTTTCCATTATCTTCTAAATTTGTGTTTATGGTTAATGTCTCTTAAGTCATTAAAACAGTATCTTGGTTGAGTGGAATGATTTGTTTGTTTTATTTAAGTCTTACCCTTATTTTCCTTTCTCATCTAGTTATGGAATGAGGTATATAGCCAAAGTTCTGAAGAATTCGCTCCATGAGAGGTTCCCAGATGCAACAGAAGATGAGCTATTAAAGGTAGATGAATGAGGGTGGATCTATTGTTAGTTTATTTTTGTCTATACCAAAAGGGAGATTTATTTGCATACTAGCTTTGTGAGGAGTTGTGAACAATTTTATAGTTGTAAAATGAGGCTTTTGGGAGGGAGATGAGAGAGAATCATGTGTTAATATGCCCTGACGTTTTGATAAGTGATTCTGATCACATGCAATTGCTGTAAAGTCAGTGGCATAGCAACATTAAAATTGTCACTGGTACTTGGTTGAAAACTATAAGCATTTGATCCATTGCTTCAGTAGCAGTCTTTTTATGAAGAATGTGATGCTAGTTTCATAACTATTATGAGGTTAAATTAGATAATTGAAAAGCCATTTAAAGTCATGTTGTATTAATATTGCATTTTAAATACAATGGATAGATTTGTAAGAACAGTGAGCTGATCCTTCCAATACACTTGTTTAAGATGCTTGTAAATTGTGAGAATATTAGACTTCTAGAATGAAAAATTAGTTACGTGGCATAAGAACATTTCTGGTACAGTGTCCTTTGTTTAGTCTATCATGGCCACCATTTCCTTGAACAACAATCTAAAGTTACTCCAAGTGCCTGCTGTGCACCTACAGGATTTCCTATTGCTTGAGTTGGAACCCTGTCAATATCAGGATTACATTTTAAAAAGTAAAGCTTTGAAATGCAATAGACCTAAAACTACAAGGTATTCACTTAATTAAGATTTTGTTTGGTGCCATTCAAAAAAGCATTCAGGGTTATAGCTTTTGTGTGGAGCCATTGTGAATATTGAGTTCCTCAGCTCTAAAGTGCATTACTTACTATTTAAACAATATGCTAATATTTTATTAACACTATTTACAAAGATGTCTTTGGTCATTACTCCACTCCAGTGCCTGGCCATCATGAGGAAGGAACACAGTTTTAGAAACTCTCTAAAAATTGCCTTTAAATGGATGGTAAAGTGATGCTGCTATAAGGCTGCACACCTTCCCCACTGACCAAGAGACTGCCTAATTACATTCAAAAGCCAAATGTTCCAGAAGTGACTGGAGACGAGCTGTAGTAGACTGCCAAAGCAGATAAACTCCAAAGATCAGGAGTCTCTCACTTCCGGGTCCCTAATCCAGAATTTTAACTCTTGGAACAGCTATTTGGTGACTAAAAGGAGCTTCCAAAATCTTATTAAAATATCCAGAGCTAAATCCAGCAGTTGGAGGCAAATAGGATTCAGGATGAATTGGCTCAGACCTGAGCTCTTTTGAGAGAACTCGGAAGCAAACCTAGTGAAGCAAAGAAAATCAGTTGTGTGCTTAAGTGACGCTTTATGGCTGAGGGCAGGTGAAATTCTGAACCCCAAGCCTCTGGGCTTGGCCCGGCACATAGGATCTCCGCCAAAAGACTGGAAATATCTGAAGCCCGTGGTGAGGGTTAAAGATGTTTGCCAGTTGTAAGGCTGCTTATGGTTCTGGACTGACTTGTAGATTTGGCTGGCTTGGCTTGGACACACGAAAAATTTCTTTTAAAAACAAAAACCCTGTTGCTACCCAAGATAGACAGCTTTATTCTGAAACTGTGACCCTCCAGGGTAAACCTGAGAACTCTACACAACTCCAACTCAACAGCAAAAGTACCACAATTGCCCATCATATTGGTACTTTCAAGGGCAGGATTTGCAAGCCCTGAGAAATGGAGGAGCTGCTTATTGAAAATGCTCTGCATTTAGAGAAGCTGTGAGACTTTGGAATGTGCAAGATTACTCAATTGCTCTTCTTTGTTTGTGGAGGAGGGGAGGCATAATTGATCCCTCTAGAAAAAAAACAGAACCATCTCAAGTAGAATAGAACCTCTATTTTGGAGTTAAAAAATTAGATAAACTTGCACTTTCATCTGCGTTTTCTGCCTTCAGTTGGGATATCAAGTAGAAATTCCATAAACGTGTCCTTACGGTATTTGACTAGAGTGAAAACCAGAATGTACTAGAATTGTATCTTTCTCACTTGAGTTGCTCTTTGCAACAACTTTTTTGGGGGTGGAGGGTGCGGAATGGAAGTATACTTGGAGAAGTCCCTAAAATATTTTTCCTGTAGATTGTTGGAAACCTCTTGTACTATCGCTACATGAACCCAGCCATTGTTGCCCCTGATGGTTTTGATATCATTGACATGACTGCTGGAGGCCAAATACATTCTGATCAGAGGAGAAATTTAGGTTGTGTGGCAAAAGTCCTTCAGCATGCTGCTTCTAACAAACTCTTTGAAGGAGAGAGTGCCCATCTTTCATCTATGAATGCTTACCTGTCACAGACTTACCAGAAGTTCAGGTACGCAAAACTCATACAGATATTTGTACAATGCAAACTGGTAGGTAAAGCAGATGAACTTTTGCCTGAAGAGGATTGAACAGATTAATAAAGATTGTGTTGTAGCCTAAAAATCCAGAGGTATATTCTATTCTGCCTTATTCTGCAATGGGAAATAATATAACATATTGTTTTGGTGCTGAATAGTATTCTTCAGCATTCAGTTTTTCACATTAGATTCTCTTTATGCCAGTGAATTTCATGAGCCAGATTAAGCCATTTCTTACATAAGACAAGACAAGTAATGTTTTCTTCTCGTAAACAACATTGAACCTTTTTTTTTTCTGTCTGGTGGCTGAGAGAAGACAGCGTTTCTCAGCCCTAGGGAACTGGGTTTTTTTAACCTCTGCCGTTTCAGTTGATGGAAACAATTGTAGGATATAGACTTTTTTTCCACAAAAATACTGAGCTGCTAGGTGAAGTGCAAAATCTCTACATGGAAGTTCTTTGTTTGGAATTCATGTTCTTTGCTTCTAATCTTTTTGGGCAATTATAATAAGGAAATTGAGGAGGTATGTTGTTCTATTTTTAAATTCCCATTTATTTTGTTTTATGAGGGCTGCTTTTTATGAAAACCTTTTCATGAACTGTTAATGTGATATACTTCATTTAGAGATCAGCCATGAACAAGGTTACTAAATCAATTGTTAACCATTCAGTCCACTTCCTGCATTATTAAGGTAAGGTGGGGGGCATACATTTGTATATACAAGAGAACAGAGCTGAGAAAAAGTTTAATAGGGGGAAGAAAAGCAAAGGCAGATAAAGCACATCTTAATTTTTGTTTTTTTCATTACAAAAAGAAAAACTGACTCTCAAGGTACCTCCTTGATTTAAAATTATTCTGTTTATAAGAACATTAAATGATTTTCATTGTTAAATTAAGGTTTGCACGAACAATAAACAGAGTAGTAGTTTTCAACCTTTTTGTCTTGAGGTACCCCTTCTGGAACTTGAGGCTTGTTCTTAGTTTTTCACTCGTTTTGACCACAGAAAGCTAATAGAGCAGGTTTTCTGTTGCAAAGAACTTTGTTTTTAACACTATGCACCCCTAACTGAAATATCTGGGTCTATCTTGTGAACCGTGTTTGCCCCCTAACAATGCTAATGTGACACCCTGTAGCACCCTTGAAAGGAACTCGCAGCACCTAAGTTGAGAATCACTGATCTAGAGGCACTGTTCCTTCCTTTGGAAATTCTAGATGTCTCTTGTTCACATACACATTAACATTGTAACGTACTTTCTTTCCTTCAACATTCCTACACCTATGAACAATCCAGCTCTGATGCATTCCAAACATGCACAATTTTTGAGCCATTTAAACATTTCAGGGGTCTGGAGGAGTCATGCAGAGATCTAATGTACAATTATTGATTCTTCTAATTTTTTTAATTAATGGGCCTCAAGTAGCCACTTTACAAAGCCCTGTTCTTCATCTCTACTGAAAGATTATTTTTAATTCAGTTTCTAGGTTGGATTATTTAGAACATCTCAACAAGCTGGCAAATAATTCTTGCTCTCTACATCATAGTTTAAAATTTTTTTTTTAAACTTTAGAAGGTGACAGTTCTGTTCACCCTGGGAGGGTAGTTGCAATTTAGCTATTCATACATGCTCATGCTGCTTCTGACTTTTGTGTCCTGCAACCTCATTGTAGATTTCAAATTAATGTTCAATCTAAAATGTTATTTCTACAAACAAAAATTTGACTTCAGTCTTTTTACATAAATTACATAAGCTTAGTGAGTCTATTTAATGTTTCTTTCTTACTTTTTCTTAGAAACTTTTTTCAGGCTGCATGTGAGGTCCCTGAGCCAGAAGAGAAATTCAATGTTGATGAGTACTCTGACATGGTGACATTGAGCAAACCTGTCATATACATTTCCATCGAAGAAATTATCAATACACATTCTGTAAGTGAATATGAATAAATTTGCCCACTGATGTACTGTGTGAAAATAACTACAGGAGCACCTGTTCATAGTGAAATATTTGAGCAATTTTCTGTTCAGTCTGGCACTTCCTGTCAACTTTCCCAACATTTTGGGAGGGAATTAGTTATGATTATTTCACTAGCAGAGCATCTTAGTTTTCAAATGTATGCTTTAGAAGCTCAGAACCAAATGTCTGAATTTTTATTTAAATATACTGTGCAAAATGAAGGGAAGAGGGCTTTTTCTCAAGGTGGAAAAAAAGGAGTAAGTTTAAGTAGTTTGTGACTTTTTGGAAGAAAAGAAAATCCTTATGTTTTATGACTTTGCATTTCTTAATGCTATGTTGGAAGCAAATACAAGAGCTTGATTTAGGAGGACAGTAGTATCCTGTGAATAGTATGTTCTGGATAAGGAACAGATGAATTGTAGAAACTTCCATTTATACCATGATATATCAAGACATAATATAGATGTAGACCATATGGCCCTGTCAAGCTTCATATACTGTCAGCTAAACATTAGCTTACAAAAATCCTAAAATGTTCAGTAATTTATCTTTTTTAAATAAAAAAGCAAACATGCCCAAAAAAGGAGGGGCAAACGTGAAAAAAAAAATGGGGAGGGGGGGCTTCAACTCCCAAACTAGCAGATTTAAATTTTTTTCCCATATGGAAACTGTTTAGTCTACCATAAAACAGTTTCTGCTAGTTAAGTAATGCTTATCTCTCCATTTGAATTTTAAGGCCTAGGGTTTCCATTTTTCTCATCTGTTCGTCTCTTCAAATTTGTGTCCTTCACTGAATTCTTCTCACTCCTTCAGCCTCCCCCACCTCAGCTTTCTTCAGGGGTTCATGTGGCTTTGTTCTTGACAACCCTTCTCCCTCTCCAGCATATCCTTGAGTAACCTTATCTACAAATACACATTCAGTTGACCTCTCAATGCTAGCAACTTGCAGATATATCCCTTGTCTATCTTCACATCTGACCATGACCCATCAGGATAATTAGTACAGTTTCCTTGAATTTTTTGAACTGTCTCTTGTCTTACATGTAGCTCTTTGTGGACAAGACAACACAACACATAGGTATGGTTGAGGGCCTCATATGCTAGGGCTCCAAGGCCGTATGATAGCACACCTGGTAAATATCGCACATTATACAATTCAAAAACACTTATGCACATAAGACTGGAGGAAAGTTTTAAGAAAAGAAAGTTGCAATTATGCACCCAACTGCTATTTATGTTTTTAAACATTTCAAATCTTACTGTGGCCTGACTTCCTAGATACAAAAGCTGCCTTTACATTTCCAATGAACTGTGACTTTTGGTTGAATGAATTATGACTGGTACTTGGAAAGAGCTGGCATTTCTAGGATATTGTCAAGTAGAGCATGCGTTTGCTATAGTTAAATTTCAGTGAATTGCACGACTTCGGTCATCTTTATCTTCTTTATTTGGAAATCTCTTCTGTGGAAAATAGGCCATAGGAGCTAACAAATATGAACAGAGACATCTTCATTGTTATCAAACTGTCTGCATGATGTCACTTATTTCCTGAAGCAAAGGCGAGTGGTGAGTGTAGAAAATGACCAGTCTAGTTACAGGAAATACATACTTCTGGTCCCACCATTCATGCTTCTTTTATAATTTAGTGTATGTTTACAAGCTTGTTCTCAGGCTCTTTATGGCCTGTGAAACCATTCCTCCTTTGACCTAGTCAGCTGAAGTAAATGTTATGATATGAAGAAGATCCTGTGTGCTTCCTATGACTTGGGTGTTTACTAAAATCCCTAAGTTTAGCAAGACAAATATGAGTAGTTGCTTCTGAAAGCTTCCAGTGATACTGTCTGTCTGCTGTTCAGAAGAAATACAGTAATAAATAACGGCAGTGCCTGAAATGTCACTCTGTATGGCATAATATGCCTTAACCCTACCCTGAAAAGTCCCCAAACAGTACGGTCTCCTTGTACATTGAGACAGAATGCCAAGAAATGCCAATGCCTGAGGAAGGGTTTGTGCCCAAAAGCTTGCCAAAAACTTTTTTCCCCAACTATTTAGTTAGTCTAGTAAAAGATGCATCACATCTACCCAAAGAACCTTGTCTAACTATGTAAGAGGTAGGTTCTTTTAGTGATATCCCTTACTGGTCCAACTATACAGTAAAAGATGTCACCAAAAAGCCTTTACTTTTCACATTTCATGGGCCTTAGTGGTTAAACAACACTCCAACCCTACAGTAAACCTACTGCCAGTTCAAGTATTGAACAGAGAGTGGGGCAAACATTTGCTGAATAGAAATAATGCATCTAAACATAGTCTGGAAGTTCAAACTATATTTTTTTTCTTCTGTCCTCCATAGCACTTATTCATACAGTGAATCTATTGTGGCTCTGTTGGCATTTTTCTGTGAGAACATATTAGTTTCTGGGAAATGGTGTGTTGAAGATGATGATTTTCTGATTTGCATTTGTTCACAGCTACTATTAGAACACCAGGATGCCATTGCTTCTGACCAGAATGACCTACTAAATGAATTGTTGGAGGGGCTGGGACCAGTTCCTGATGTAGAGTCTTTTCTTGGTAAGATCCTGCTCTTCCCCCTCTTCCTTTTAGGGTACATTCAGAAGTGCAGCTCCGGAAGCATCGAAACAACAATCCCTCCAGACCAAACAGAAGTTCAATGTTGGTTCCAGGAGGAAGGGAAATCCTAGCTGCTGCCTGGAGCCTGCAGCTGGTTTCTCCTAGCAACAGCCCCTCCTCCCGCTCCCAGCCTGTCCCTGATTTCAGAGTGGGGAGGAGGGAGAAAGCAGAGAGAACTTGTTCTAGGGGTTCCCCACCCTCCAGCAGTGGCTGAAAAAAACCCAGACTGAACTCCCTTCATTCCCTCCCCTCCCTGAAAACAGCTCAGAGGTTGGGAGGCAGGTCAGACACAAGTTACAGAAGATACTGTTTTGAAACATCGTCATCTGACTCCTTCATGCAATGAGGGTTCAGATTTTTGCCCTGCTGGCAATTTTTGAAGTGGTCTGAAGCTATGCACTTGTTTGCTCATGGCTATAGACCACTTTCTTTGGCCAGTTCGGGTGAAAATTATCACTTCTGTCTGCACCCTTAGTAGGTTGTGGTTTGCAACCTTGTTAGACTCCAGGGATCCCTCTCAAAATGCCTGCTTGAGAATTAGTTATCTAAATAACAGTGAACTAGGAAAAAGATAGCATGCATTTGCACATGGAAATTTTGAAGAGCAAATCTGTGGACATGTGCTTTGAAGACAGAATCTGTGCTGGAAATCTCTCTTGGTACTTGGAGGTGTACTTGGTAGCCATGTTGGTCTGAGACAAAAAGACATGCGAAAAACTAGAACTCTTGGTTCCAACATGATACCTTTTAGAACAACTGGAAAATGGCAAGAAAATTTTCCTTTTCTGCAAGCTTTCGGGATCAAAGTCCCTTTGTCAGGCTCTGGGAAAAGTGTAGATGGTACAAGATGGTAAAAAGTCCCCATTGGTAGGAAATAAATTTCATTTTTGCACAGAGGGAGCTGAAGATGGAAGTCTGTTCCTCTGGGTCCATGAGAGTGTCTTTGTGAGCTGTGTTGAGTAGCTCTTTGTGTTGATCAGGTAGAATTCCTTCCCTGGAGATGTCAGATGGCAGGCAGGGAGGCAAGAAATCCTTCTTGAGGTTCTGCAGTGAAGGTTAAAATCCAAAATCAGCTAAAATTAGTACTTGAAGTCTCCCACCAAGGTATATAAATAGACTGTTTGTACTGAAGTTATTTGTGTAGATCACATGCTGTGAAATACCCTTTGTCTTTTTCCAGTGTTTTGGTTTGTGAAACAATTTATCACAAATCACCAAACTGACAGGAAGAACCTTAAAACCTCTTTCTTTTTTTTCCCTCCACCCTCCAGGGGAAGGCACTGTTGATCCCAATGATCTTAACAAGGAAAATGCTTTGAGTCAGCTTGCAAAGACAGAAATTTCACTTTCTCTGACCAGTAAATACGAATTACGGGAAGGAGAAGACCAAGATCTCAAAAGTCTGATGATAAAGTACGTGTTGCTCAAAATGCGTATCCTGGGCAATGTTTTTGTTAAATTACTGCAGTTACTTGTTCTGATGATCACAATGGTCTTTACGTTTTTAAAGTCTATCTCATTTAGATGAGTAATCCTTTTTTTGGACTGCCTGCCAAATTTTGTAGTGTGCGCACCAGTGGCAGCACTTGGCTGTCTTGGGCCCTGGGCTCCAGCCAGAGCCCATGCTGACATACCAGTGAGTTCAGAGTTTTCATGGAGCCCCGAGCCTAGGAGCTGAGCACTGCCCCTGCTCATGGCCTCTTTTTTTTTTTTTTTTTTTTTTCCTGCTGCTGAATTCAGTGGGAGGGGCAAATGATAGCAGCACTTAGCACCTGCATTCTGGAGTTGCATAAAAGCACTAGCATGCCAGCAGGGGCTCTGGTTAGAGCCACAGCTTTCCTGCAGCTGGAGCTGCTGCTTGTCATGTTTTGTTTTTTTTCCCTGCAGCTGAATTCAGCAGGGGAGAAAGGGAGGGGGCAATCAGCAGCCACAGCTCAGCTTCTGCACTCCAGCCCCATGAAAACTTTGTAAGTGGAAGGAAAAAGATAGTGAAGACCTGCACTTTGTGACTACATGCAGACACTGCACAAAGCTGGTGACGGTGCCTTAAAAAAAAAAAAAAAAAAAAATTCAGAGAAAGCCGCACTGCTCAGGGGCAGAGCATAGTCCCACTCCTTCTGTGATACTAATAGGGCACTGGGAAGTGCAGGGAGCTGAGGTAAGGTACAGTGCTGCCAGCTAGGCAGTCCTGTTTCCCTCTCTCATGGGTCTGAGACCCCCTTGATCCCCCACCAACACTAGGAACCTGGAAGCCAGCCAGTTTCTTACAGGTCAGTGCAAAC
>NW_005842222.1:806447-812303 GCF_000455745.1 Alligator sinensis
TCCTGCTGCTAAGACACCAAGCCGAGCACCTTACCACTTGACCTCAGTCCAGCCCAGTCCAGACAATTTCAGTACGTCTTCTGCCATGCACAGCAGGCCCTTTGACAAGTTCTCCTTTCTAATATTATTTCAACTACTTCAAATATTAGGGTATGCCCAAGTATAGTACTATAATGCTTTCTTATGGAGCCCCAGCCCATTTCTGATTTTAGGATTTGGCCCACTTTAAAAACAAAAAAACCAAACAACAAGAAAAAGTTGAAAACCACTACTTTAAACCAGTGGTTTTCAACTTTTTTCATTCATGGACCTCTTAAAATTTCAAGTGGAGGTGTGGACCCCTTTCAGTTGTAAGTGTGGGTATTGACATACTTTTGATCATAGTCATCTTTCACGGACCCCTTAAACATAGTCTGTGGACCCCAGGTTGAAAACCACTACTTTAGTATTAAAGACCTGGGCCAAATTTGGACTGCAGCTCTGGATATGCAAGTAGTTTTACCAACTTGTCCAGTCAGTATCTCGTCTCCCACTTTAAAAAAAAAAGAATATCATAAGGGATAACTTCCAAGATTCTTGGTGTTCTGAATTTACTGGCTCTTTCAGCTTTGCCCATTGTGAAATATTCACTATCCTAAAAAGAAACAGTTTTTCCTGAAATTATGGAAGGATTCCACTTTAGAATTTTTATCTCCTTGGACATTCAAGACAAGTTGCTATCAAGACTTTAAGATGGTGAGACAGGGTCAGTTTGTACTGTACTCCCACTCAGTTGGAAACACTTGAAAACATTTTTGTCTGGTTTTGCTGCTACCAAATGTTTGTACAGATGCTGTGCTTCAGTTCTCAGATAGGTGACTTATGTAGTGAAAAGAGAGATTTCATACCTCTTCAAATAATTGATTTAAGAAATAGGAGTAAAACCTTTTAGGAAGTACATTATATAAAATTATTTTTGTTAACTTTATTTCTGTTTTACTGGAGTAGAGTAATTCAAGTTTAAACTAAATGCATAGAGGTAACTTGAATTAAACAGTGTTGAGAACAGGTCTTACAGGAGGAGGGTACTAAGCATCTGAACTGATATTCTGAAGTGTTTTGGTTCTAATTAGATCTGTCATTCTGTTAACATGTTGCTGCAGGAGTTGGAGCTGTGGATAGTTTTGTAGTCCTAAGTATCCACTGAATCTAAAAAGTGGATTAGTTCTAAGTGGTAACTGTGTAAAGCTTTGAACTTTGAAGAATGTTATTAGCTGCAATGTTTTACAATACAAGCCCCAATTCTATAACCTTTACCATAGGTTTGTTTGCAAAATCTACCTCCTGATTCAACAGGTAGGGATAATGGTTTTGTGGAAGTCCAAAGAAACTGTTGATTTTTATACTCCAGAAAATGGTTGAAGATTTTATCTGAAAAAGATAAGCAGGTGTTTGGTTTGTTGTTGTTTTCCCACTAGCATGGGAGTTTTGAATGTTGATCTAAAATATTTCTTACTCCAAAACATTTGAGCATTTTTGATAACTTGGTATCATGCCATTTTTCATAGAGCTTCTTCTGCATCTACCCTTAATTTCCAATACAGAATCTACTGAATAAGTGTAGGAACAACTCTGCACATTTCACTGTTCATGTGGCATTGGTTTATGCCGGGCACCTTGCAGGCAGGTAGGGGAGGAATGATCTTTGCCTGAGGCAAAGCCTATTGAGGCAAAGGAGAGGAGGGGGGACATGAAAAGATTTATGAATGATTAGTAAAGTTGACTATGTGACTCTTGGTTGTTTCAATTTTAGGAGTTTTTTGTTGTTGTTGATGTTATTGCCTTACTATATTATTTCTATAAATACCTAATTGGGATGGAGGAGTATTAAATTATAATTAAAATTATAGCTCAGCCTGGGCATCTGTATAGTTCCCACCATTTCTGTAAGGGTGTTGTGTTCTGTCGCCCTTTTAAAAATATGATTATTTATTTCTGTCAAATCAATTATAAATAGCAACTGAGTTAAGGTATTTATATGCAACTTTTGGGGGGATGATTTGGATAGGGATGATCCTGTCTCAGTTAGGGGGTTGGACTAGGTCACCCCTAGAGGGCACTTTCAGCCCTACTTTTCTATCCTAAAAGTATATACATCTTTACTTGTAGTATTTAGTTATGTGGTTTTCAAGCTACTCCATCTATTGTTTAGTACTTAATGAAATATTTGGGTTATATTGTTTGGTAAGTTTTGTGATTATGTGCATACTTGAGCAATTAATATTTCCAAGAACGTTCAATGCTGTTTGGGATTATGTACCTGTTACGATTCCTGTCAGGCATTTGTTTTTCTGATATGCACATATAAAGTAACATTACAAGATACTGAGATTTTCACAAACAGGTATGTGCTAAAAAAAAACAAATATAGCATCCAGTTGGTCACGGACTCTGTATGTCCAAATTTGGATGCACGTTGTTCAAGCTTCCTCCCCTAGAGAATTAGTGCAGTGTAGTTTAAAGACTAGTTTAAAGGTTTTATAGAAAAATCCTATGGAAAAATAAGGCTGAAAGAGACCTCAAGAGTTTGTAGCTCAAATCCCACCTTGTGGCTTAAGGCAGAATCATTCTTGTACAAGCTATACCAGACAAATGGTTGTCTAACCTGTACTTAAATTTACAAGGATGGAAATTCCACATCCTCTAGATTTTCTGTTCCTGTGCTTAAATCCTTCCCCTTTCTCTGTCCACCTCCCACCTCGATCCCATAGTAAGAAAGTTCTTCCTAAGTGTTTCTAGTGAAGACCAGAAGAGACTGGTAAAGACCTGCTTTAGAGGCACTAATCCAGAAAAAAATATAGGTAGAATGCACTTGTCTTTGGCTTACGGTAATATATTCCAGAGCAGATTCCAGGGAAAGCAAGTAGCAGAAGAAATCCCTGAGAAACTGCTCCATGTGTCTGAGTAGTCACGTGCAGTGCGCACAAGCTGTAGGTTGAGGGAACAGACTGCTAGCAGGTTCACAGATCCCTAGTTTGCTTATGGGTTAGAATGTGACACTAATCATTTTTACTATGTTGGGAGTCATTTTTAACACTTTTTTTTTTTTCTCCACATGAAAACTTGATTCTGACTCAAACAATTTGTTCCAAGCAGGAAGTTGTGATAAACACCTCTTATAAACAAAGAAGACCATTTACATTAGACAAAACATTGTGACATCGATTTTTTTTTCTTAATTTTTAAATTAGAAGTTAAAATGTTTTACATAGGTCCTCAAAAATAAATCGCCACCTATCACAGAAGTTTTACTTCTCGTACTTCTGTGTGTGCATTCCCCCCCCCCCCAAAAAAAAACAACAAACAAACAAACACTTAAAAAACAACCCCAAAACCCAGCTTGTGGCATTCATTTGAAGTCTGGTGTATATTTCACATGTAATAGACTAATCTGTTTACTGTGCTGCCGGAAGAGTTGATGGTAGTTTGTTACAATGTACTCTGCTGCAGAGCTGCCTAACAGAGTGTTCTGGGAAGAAGTATAGAATGAATAGGCAGCAGGAACTCAGATAAATGTTACCAAAAAGGAAACTATTTAAATATCAGGCCAAAACAGTTTCCTTTTGCTTGGGATACATCTTTGCTAATAAGCATGGTAATATGCTTTATCAATTGTATGTTCTTTCTGAAATTCAGCAATTTGTTTCCTTTGTTTCTGTAAATCCAGATGGCTCTTAAAATTGTATATTTATCAGGCTTTGAAAGATCTGTGTAACTATGTCTGTCATCTTGTCAAAGTCCTAAACTGCATAATCCATATGCATCTAGCTATGTGAATTCTTATTATGGCATCCATTACCATCACAAGACATACAAGTTGGCTTGGCTACAAAAGTCTATATATTGAAATTGTTATTTTCCTACTACTGCTAACATCGCTGAAATCATGAAGTAGTAGGAAAGGTAAATTATATCCTTGAAAAATACTAAAATGAAGCATGTGTGAATTTTGAATAAACTATTTTAAGAAACAAAATGCAGCAGCCTTAAACTATTCATCCTTTATTTATCTGTAAAGGACAAAGAGACTTATAGTTGATGTGATACGAGCCCAACCTGGGGATACACTCTTAGAAATCCTAGAAACACCCGCATCTGGACAGCAGGTAAATGTCATTCTGTATGCTAATAAATAAGAAAGATATCCATCTCATGGCTCAGGATTTGAAACAAGTAACAAACTTCCTTGATACCCATTGCCAAATAAACGTTTTCAAGCTAGACAGTCATGAAATGAAATACTGCTTTTTAAGCAAATAACTGGTAACAAAAACAAAAGTTGGTATGAAATCCTTAAAGTAGGTAGGCCTCTAGTTAAGTAACTTCAGGTGTGGACAATGGGACTGTTTTTAAAAAGACCTTTTATGTATATCCCTTAAATAACAGTAACTGATACTGTGGATCTCTTACTATGAAAGGAGGACACCAAAAAGTAACATCAAAATGATAGAATTTTATTCTTGAAATTTTAAACACAGACTTCTAAACGGAATCTTTTTTGTTGCTTTCATACTATCAAGCAAACCATCATTTCTCATGAAATCTCAAACATCTTTCTACTTAGTTTATTTTCTTATGCTGTATAAGCAAACAGCTGCATAGGAAACTGCATGTCACCTTTCCTATGATGGGAATTGTGTAGGCATTGCTGCTTATCTGGGAGACTATCAAATTATGCAGCAGCAAATCTTGTGTTGTCAGAAACGTAACAAACCCTCTTTGGTTTATTTGTACCTTTAAGAACAGCAAGGGAAGTTAGGTTCTTTAAGTTCTGGAAGCCCTGTTCTAAAAGTGATGAAGCAAATGGGAATCTATTTGCTTCGATACAATTTAGAGCAGGCAATGGTAACGCAATTCAAACATACTCCCATATGTCCACCAAAATACTTACTAATGGGGACCGACTTTTAAGATGCCTTCAAGAGGCAGAATAATAACTGAACTCCCTTTAAAATAGTCAATGTGAATAGACTATAAATAGACCATTTAATTAACTATCTATTTTCTTTCTACAGAAGAGGGAACATCTGGACATTTTCATGTTTGTCGTAAGTTAAATTGTTTCTTTTAATATATTTTCCAGGAATCCGAGCACTCAAAACTTGTGAAGCAACGTGCCATCTTGGATTCCAAAACACCAGAGAAAATGAAACATAGTCAGTCTGTTTTTGAGGACGGACAGTTACCTTTGGAGCAAAAGAAAAGGAAAATTCAGAGAAATCTTCGGACATTAGAACAGGCTGGATTAGTGTCTTCGGCGACTAAATACCAGGAAATCATTAATGATATTGCTAAGGTGATTTCACTTTTTGGGAATGCGTATCTGGTAAACTTTCTAATTTGGAATACCGAACAGGGTCTACTGAAGCATCCAAATAATAGATAGATTTTGTGTCGATTTGAAAGTGAATTTGCTGCCAAATTCATGTTAATTGGCAAAATACACAGTTGCTTAAATTGAATACCATACAAAGATGGGCAGTTTGTGGAAGTGAAGATTAACTGAATTTCTAGTATGGTGGATATTTTTATGTAGTGTTTATTGGATCCAGAAAGACATTACTGGCTTCAGAAATATGCCAGGATCCAAAATATGTAAGGGATCCATATTAAATAATCCATTGACCTCTTACCATGTGCTACCAAGCTTTGAACTCAGTAGTTCAGATGCCAGGTCATGGAGAGCTGTATATTATGACTGCTGTTTACTAACAGAGCTGAAACACTCGATTCCAACAGTATATAGGGACTACTGCTTTACCAGTTGTATCCAGTGGGATCCACATTGACACTTACCCAGAGCCAGCAGTTTCCCTA
>NW_005842222.1:812313-823724 GCF_000455745.1 Alligator sinensis
ACCTGTCATGGGTTCCTGCTTTGAATCATCAATAAACACAGACTAGATTTTGGGAGAAATAATGGCCAGTTATGTCCTTCAGGGCATTTTATAGGAACATGAGGAGGTACAGGGTGCATGAGTGTTCCTGATGCACAATACTATTTAAGAGACTGCTCTTGCATACATAAGACGCATACAGTGAGATCCATAGCAACTAGTGGGTAAGTAACAGTTTTGGATAAATAAGCCCTTTATATTGCTCTGGCTCAGTTTTCTATGGTATTGCACTACTGGAGTGACTTCATGCTACTCCAGCTCTGATATCGGAGTGTGGACAGATGAGCACATAGCAAGTTAAATCCTTGTCTTTATTTAATTTATGTATTTACTGCTCAGCAGTATTGGTAAACATCAGTGAAAACCAACCCATGGAACCTTTGCCCTGTTATACTGATGGCTAAGTTACCCCAGTTTAGCTTTCACTTACAGGTGGATGGGGTAGAGTGGGAGGCAGACCAAGCATACAGCGTTACTATGCAACTTCTCCTAAATAGTAACTCTACTTGTTTGTCTGTCCATATCCGAGTCTGTTAAAATCTGCCTTACCTACTTGGTCTTCACCACCTCATTGTAAACTCTGTGTGCTGCAGTAAAGATTACAGATATGATCACAAAGTCCTCAGCAGTAGCATGAGTGTACCACAAGAAATAACCATGTGCCATAAAAAGAGCCTATGGGGTCCTTTTAACTGGTTCTAATGGACTTCTCTGGGAGAAGTTAGTGGTCCTTGAGTAAGCATGTACTGAAACATGGATATTCCTTTTCAATCTAATTTTAAATATTAAAGAGGGATTTCTTTTTAAGCAGTTGAGTGACTTGCTTACAAATGGCTTTTACATCTCATGATTGACTTTTTTAATACCATTCTCTGCACAGTAATAGGATTCTGGTCTACAATTCCTATCTAAGGAGCCACTTCTGGAAATGAAGATGAATGGTTAACGTGAACAAGTGCAGTGTTTCATATTTTTCCCAATAAATAAAGGACGTGTGCAGTGCTGCTGTTCCGTTGTGAAAGTACTGTACACATTTTGGTGATGGCATTCTGTGAGAATGTAACATCCCAAGTGACCTAACTATTCAGTAAAGTAATTAAAATCCAAACCTTCCTCCTTTTAGGATATCCGAAATCAAAGAAGATACCGACATCACAGAAAAGCTGAATTGATGAAACTCCAACAGACTCTGAATGCACTAAACTCCAAGACAGCATTTTATGAAGAACAAATAAATTATTACAACACCTATATAAAAACCTGTTTAGACAACTTAACACGAAAGTGAGTTAAAGAACTTTATTTATAAAACGTATGTTTTATGGGATCCATTAACATGAGAAGGGTTTTATCCTTTGTTGTAAACTTGAATGCTACCAAGGTAAAATCTTATAGGAAAAGTGAATCGGAACTGTCCCTGTTGTGAGTGACAGCCACTGGAAGGAGCTGAAGTGATAAATTTTATTTGAATAACTTTTTGAAAAGCCTGTGATCAATGTACATTTTTATTTTCTTCCCCTCCCTCTCCCCCGTTCTCCCCCCCTCCACCCCTTTCTTGGTTTAAACTTAAAAGTTTTAATAGGGGCTTCTCAGTGAGGCTGTTTGGCCATGTAATGTCAGGGGTAGAATGAGGGAATATTTGTAATTTTACCTTTTCCTTTAAAGGCCTCTACTAATCATAATTGAGGCAACTTTGTATTTAGAGTGGAAGATCTTGGCAGTAACTGTGGCGCTCTCTCAAATCTGCTATGCAGCTTATCCTAACTGAGTATCAAACATCTGCTACATAACTGTGTCACTATATTATACTTGTAAATTGCTATATTTAAAATAGCAGTATAAGAAGTTATATATAAGTTCAATTTAATGAAGACAAAGAAGCTTATTTTTAAACGTGGGTTAAGAAAATTTCTTGTCACTTACCACTTTGCATCTTATTATTGATATAAACCTAGCTACTAAAACAAGTGTTTGGTAGCTGAAAGTCATTATAAAAGTCTGTAGAACATTCAGACAAATTTTAAATTTGTCATCTTCTGATCATTATGTAACACTTGTTTATAATGCTAATTTTATTGTCTATTTAAAAGTTAGTTTAGTTATCAACAAGAGCTTGCTTTTCAGTCAAGTAAAAGGTCTGTCTTTGGCAGGTCCTTTGTAAATCATAGAAGGGGAAAAAAAGTGAAAAAGTAGGTATTTTGAATTGATCCAGAATTTTTTTTAATAGAAATTCACGCAGGTCAATTAAAATAGATGGAAAAGAGGAGGATAAAGGGAGCAGAAAACTTAAGCACACATCACTAAAATACACCGCAGCAAGACTACATGAAAAGGGGGTCATCCTAGAAATTGAAGATCTTCAGACTAACCAGTGAGTATGGCATTTAAATCTGCATTATCAAATAGACCAGGGCTGTCCTACTGGCAGCCGCAAGGAGCTAACATTGGGCCATGGGCTCCTGGCCAGCTGCTACTCCCCTCATTACTTTTGAAGCAGCGGCAGTGTGGGTTTCCTGACTTCCCCCTCCATTCCTGGCTTCCACCTCCTGTCCCTGGGTTGGGTTGGTGCAGCTAGAAGGGGCCAGGGTGCCTGTGTTGCATGGGTGGGGGGGTTAGCTGAGCTACTTGCGCTGCACACACAGTGGAGGGGAGCTGGGCACCTGTGTAGTGGCAGTTGGGAGAGCTGGCCAAGCAGCAAGGGCAAACAACACACTGGCATGCATCAACTGATGTATCTCGTGTAAAACTAAGGAAGTGATAATCCCACTATACTCGGCACTAGTGAGACTCCAGTTGGAGTACTGTGTCCAGTTCTGGGTGCTGCACTTTAATAAGGACATGGAAAAGCTTGAGACGGTCCAGAGAAGAGCCACCTGTATGATCAGGGACTTGCAAAGCAAGCCATACAAGGAAAGGCTGAGGGACCTGGGCCGCTAGCCTGAAGAGAAGGTTGAGAGGGGAGTTGATAGTGACTTACTGCTATATCAGAGGAGCTTGGTGAACAACTGTTCACTAAGGCACCCCCAGGGAAGACCAGGACCAATGGATACAAACTTCTGGAAGGTTGCTTCCGGCTTAATACCAGGAAAAACTCCTTCACAGTTAGGGTGTCTGGATTGGAATAAACTCCTTTCAGAGGTGGTGCAGTCACCTACCCTGGAGGTTTTCAAGAGGAAACTGGACAGTCACCTCACTGGGGTCACCTAACCCCAGTTGTCTTCCTGCCTAGATTGTTGGGGCCTGGACCTGATGATCTGCAAGGTCCCTTCCAGACCCTAGCAATCTATGAATTAACTAGCTGTATCGGCTGATGCCAATGCGATAGCTGATTTTTATAGGAATGCAGCCCGGCAGCTTGGAGAGCAGCCTGCTGCCAGTAAGTCTGTTTGGGGGGGGGGGGGGGGTGGTTGACGGGAATGGGGCATGGACAGGGGCAGGCACTGTCCAGCCAGGGTAGGGAATGCAAGCTCTGGAGCAGGACAGAGCCACAGGGGATGGGGAGGGGTAGCAGCTCCCCACCATTGCATGCACCCCCAGGGCAGATTTGTGTGCAGAGTGAGGGTGGGCTACCTGCTGCAGGCTTGGGGCCGGGGGCTGCTCCAGCCTCTTCCCCGGGGGTGGGGAGAGAGGTGGGGGGAGGGGGAGCTACAGGGGATTTTGTAGTGACTATAGCCCATCCCATAGCCACACTTCCCAGTGCCACCACTGCCTGCCCTAAGTGCAGCACTGGCCCAGCCCCCATTGGGAATAGGCCCCCCCTCCCCCCCAATTGGGAATAGGCCAGCACAGCCCCTGGCCCAAAGCCTGTAGCAGGCAGCCCATCCTTGCCCTATGCACAGATCTGGGGGGGCACATGCCTCCCCCCATGTCTCACTCAGGGGTGCACATAGTGGTAGGGAGCTGGCCGCAACTGTCTCACTCCTGGTGGTTACTTTCAGCGCCCTGGCTGGGCAGCACCTGCCCCTGCCCCACTCCCTCCCTCACTGTGGGGCCCTCGATTTTACCTACCCCCCCCCCCCTTCCTTCCCCATGCCGCTTCCTCCTCACAGACTTACTGGTTAGTTGCTGCTCTTCAAGCTGCTGGGCTGCATTCCTGGCTGTGTGTATGCTGGGACTGTACACATGCACTTGGCATTCATCGGTGATGTTATCAGCTACACCAGCTGAAAAAACCTGATTGCTGATAATGTTAATTTTCCTTTTATCGGCACTGATATGTGACCGATATATCGGTGCACCTCTAGGTTTAAGGAGATTAAAACAGCTTATCCTAAATTTCTCTCACTGGTAGTTGGCTTGATAGTTTAATTATTTGGTTAAGAGTCCATGATCAACAGGCGTGTTCCAACATTGTATCTAAATTATAGAATTTCCTTCTTTATATAACTTGACAAGCACAAATCAACTGATTTGCTGAGCAGCTGTTAGGTTTTCGTCTACCAAACAATCACTTGCATTCACTTTCAAGTAAAGTTCTCAGGTAGCTGCTGTAGTTGCCAGGAAAGGAAAATTTTAGATTTTGCCTCAAGTAAGAAATTCAGTTTTGAAATGTCTGGATCAGGACCTCTATCTCACACTAAGACACTTTAGGATTGATCTACTCCTGGACGTATTAAAAACTTGGCCTGGCTAACCCCATCCACTCTCTACATAGATTTGTCTCCAGCAATGCAGACAGTTGTACTATCAACTCCTCTTCCATTATTCATAATATCCTAGGTTTTATACGTCAGTTTGGGTTAGTGGCAAACAAATTTCCTTCCATTTCTCCCCACCCTCTCTCTTAGACAACAGCACTGTTCACGGTGCTGTTTCACAAACAAGATCCCCTTCTGAGATTGTACAGAGCCAACCAAACAAATAACGATCTCAAAAGTAATTGCATCTGAGGAGAACTTTTAATCAAGAGTTAGTGTGACAGGGTTGTTTTCCTGCTCGTCATGAATGGGCTTTTCCAAGGAATATGACTCAAATCTGGTGCGTTTTGAGGCCTCTTTGTTTTCACTCGCCCGCATCCATGCACCAGTCAAGATTCAACAAGGGCACGTGTATGCTGTCTTTGAAGACCTCTTGAGAGTGAGTGATCAGAAAAAATGGAGTATATCTAATCAAATAAGAGACCCATTAAATTGCTTGTAGCACTGATTTTATGACCTGCCCCACCCTTCCCCTCAGAAGTTTCAGCATATCTTTACTGCCTACACAGCACTCTTGAGTGCCACCAAAAACTAAGACCTGTCTAAATGGTCCAAGCCTGGAACAAAAGTAGTAAGAATTGTTCAGGGAAGATGCCTCTCCCCTGCCCCTAGCCCCACTGCTCTCAAGGTTGCCAGAGACAGATCATGAAAGCAGCAGTCCTCAGGTCTTGGTTTGGATCCTGTGGGCTTAGTTTCTGCAGCAATTCCAAAAGTGCTGTGTAGGCAGTGAAAATATCCTGGAAGTTCTGTGAGTGCAAGGGTGAGGCAGTTCATGTCAGTGCAATATGGAGTTCAGTAGGTCTTGTATTTGATCAGATACAGTCTCTGCTGTAGTTCAGAAAACTGCTTGATGTAATAGCTCTCTGCTTATCCCTGGCAATCTACTAATCCAGTCTACCTCAAAATTGAAGGTTTGGTGGTGATAAGGAGTTGAACATACTTTCTAACTCTTTTTCTTTACAAGAGAGAGACTTGTGCTTTTAGATTAGGGGTGTCAAACATCCAACCTGTGGCCAGAGCCAGGAATCTGATTGGTGGTGTCCAGCCTGGAGTGTCACTGGCTGCCACCCCAGGAAATCCTAATGCTGCAGCCAGATCTCTGCCAGAGATCTGGTTGCAACAGTAGGGCTTCTCTCTATGGTGCTACTAGGTCTGCCAGCATAAGAGGTGGAGTGAGGCCTGTGGGTACCTGAAAAGCAGGGAATGCAGCCCTCCAACATCTTGAGTTTGACTTCCCCATTCTAGTTGAATGATTCCTTTTATTACTTTTTTTCAGTTGCCTATTGCATAGTGAACAGGACAGTAATTGAACTCTCCTTCCTTTTTTGGCACACAATAACAATGAAACTTCATTCCTACAATTTAAAATCTCTTTAGAAAGTTGGAGACTGGAAAATGCAGCAGATAAAAATGCCCTACATCCTTGTCTTTCATGAGCTCCACCACCACCACCTACTTCTCCATTTTGGGGAACTTGTGATGTTAACCACAAGTTGGAGAAACAAGAGGGTTGTTTTGCCCCCTTGAACTCCTGGGAAAGAAGGCAGCTGCTACTGTCAAGGATCATCCAGAGAAAGAGGATTACTAAATTTAAAACAAGGACTAGCATATGTCATCTAAACTAAGGTGGAATTTTTCTTCTCCCTACATTCTTCGATTGCAGTTCATAGGAAAGAGAATCATAGGAAATAGGCATGGGAGGGACTTTGAAATCCTCTAGTGTCCATCCTCTGTCCCAGGGCAGGATCAACTATACTTGTTGAGAAAATCTTAACGAGGAATGGAAAGTTCATTAAAAGCTCTGAAATTGCAGAAGGCCCTGGGGTGTTTTCTAGCCTCCTTAATAACATTTTATAATAAAGAACATAGTAGGAGGATTTCTCTCCAAAAGCTCAGAAGGAAAGAAGGGGCCTGAAAGCCTCAAGTCTTCAAACACTCCTTAGCAACCTTCTTTTTGGTCAGGGCCACAGTGTCCTGGATGGGATTTTATTTCCAAGTTATTTATATTAGTCAAACATGCATCTAACCACTAGCTAGAGATATTCATGAATTTCCATGGATGTTATTTGATGGTAAGAGATGATAAAACTGTTGAAATACCAACACTGGATTGAGCCCTGAACAATAGGTAATTATTTGAAGCAAATCTTAAGTGCATCCTTTCTAATGAGTCCTGTTCTTAGAAAACTGCTGGGGGTCTAGCCAAAATGTTTGCTGCCTACTTCAGCAAAACCCATGAATACTTCAGGCCTTCAACAGTGGGAGAAACTTCTTCGTTATTATCCTTTGCCAAACTAGTAGCCCAGAAACTTATTGGAGGAGGAAAGCCAAAAACCACCTCTTCGTAGATTTCATAGACATTAGGGCTGGAAAGGACCTCCTAAGATCACTGGGTCCAGCCCCAAGTCAGCTAGGGTCAGATCACCCCAGCAAGCTAAGCATCTAAGCATTTCTTAAATATATCCAGAGTAGGTGCTTGTACCACTTCTGCGGGGGGACTCTATTTCATACTCTGGAGACTCAGACCTCTTGCTGCCTTTGAGTCTGCCTTATCCAAAATAGGCATATGAGAGGGGGGAATATCTATTGCTCAAACAGGTTAATTTCTTGATTTATGACAGACACCTACTGGAATTAGTGCAGGACAGATATTCTGGAGTTTTAGACTCGTATCATTCCTGCATTTTCTTTGAGACTTTAACAGATCAAATCATCCTAAAAGAGAGAAAAAATAAAATCTGCTTTTGGCTCTGTTTCATAGTTGTCAGACCAACTCCATTGTCAGGTGCTCATTTCTAGCACTAAGAATTATCTCTGAAACCCTTAGCAGTAGAAACATAGCCTGGGAGTTGGAGTATACATGTGTTTCAGCCCCTATGTTTCAGACGCTAGAGGTGTGTCCCCACAAGCATGCATTTGTGGTTTGTGATGCCTCAGAGCCATCTGAGGCACCACAAGCTGCATGCAGTGCACATACACCCATGCACCACGCTAGTAATTTACATTGCGGCATCTTTTATACTGGGAGATCCCAGTGTCAAAAAAAAACTGCCGCTAAAACAAATGGCACAGTGCAGATGGCAACAGCATGTGCCACCAGAAACTGAAGCCTGGCTGGCCAGAACCATGCTCTAGCTATCAGCCAGGCTCTGTGCAGCAGGATCAGTGCTGCTGCCCCAGGAGGCCCCCCACAACCCAGGTAAGGCACTGGGGCCAGCATAGGTGCTAGCCTTAGCCTCCTCTACCCCACTCAGGTCTCCTTGCCATGCAGCAGAGCACACGTGCAGGGGATGCCTAGGGATGAATAGCGGCAGCATAAATATGTGCCACTGCTATTTGTGCTATGGGAAACACACACCCCTATACGTGCACATGCATGAGGATGTGCCCTAGAAGGCTACTCCCCTAGGGGAGCTCACTGGTTGACATTGTCCTCTCCCCAGCATGGGAGGGGGGAAGGCTGTCAGTGGGCAGTTAGCAGGTGCTGAAAACAGCTCTGGGAGGGTTCCACTGTGAGGAAATGGCCCCTGATACCCTGCACAAGGTGGGAGGCATGTGCACCTGGGGTTGGAGCCCTCTTGGAGTTCCAAGGGTTTTCATCCTCAGGAGAATGCTTTTCCTACCACTACCAATCAGGAGTGCTCTTGGAGGGTTGTTGCCTCAGATGTCTTCCAGGTTGGAAATAATCATCTACTTTATTGTGGGAGAGCCAGTTTTCTTCTGCAAGAAAGTCTTTGTCTGGCTGTTCAGCTCTCTCTGTCAGGAGAAATCAGAAGTGGTTACACTATTCCAGATCTTGAGTCTGAACAGCTCAGAGAAGAAAGCCCAATTTGGGACTGCTTCATCTACTCACAGTATTGCTGCAGTATACTCATGGTACTGAATCCAATAGAAATTAATCTTGCAAATCCTATTGGGCCATGTTGTCATGTAGAGACGCACTAATGACTTGACCACTGATGTCACCGCTACATAAACATTCAGTGGGAACCTCCTTGGTGTTATGATGCAATGTAGAAAATGCACCCAGTCATGAAGGGTGTCTTGTTTGCATTTGAAGAGTTTTGTAGTGAGTTTTGAGTTGTTATATCACAGAGCAGCTGTACCCAAACAGGAAGGTGAACTTTCAGGTTTACCTTGCCAGGACAGTCTCTGTAAACTAGCTTGGAATTAAGGATTTGCTCAGGTAAGTGTGTAGGCTACAAGTTTCTGACTGTTTGTGCCCAAGTACCTCAATTAAGTATTTTTGAGCATGTTATGTTGTGGCATATTGTAAATCCAGGTATTTTTGTTTTTTAAGGTTTAAGAATGTTATGTTTGATATCACACCTGGTGAAGAAGTAGGTGATTTTGAAATCAAAGCAAAATTCTTGGGGGTTGAGATGGAGAAAGTGCAACTGCATTTCCAGGTAGAGTTTGAATTTATTTGCCTTGCTGGACTCTAAATAGACTGTCATTTAAATCTTTAAAAAGTATTAACTTTCTGATTTATTTTTTCATAAACTATTGTATTAGCATAAGAGATATGTGGGGTAACAATTATGAGAGTGAATTTTAGGTGGTGTGTGGAGAACACAAGTATGTGTTTAAAACTGACAAAGAATTAGCTAAAATGTGTAAGGCCCAGACTTTGAAGGACTGAAATTATAATAATGCGCCTACAATGTTATCTTAATATCTGTGGATATTGTAAAATATGAACTCAAATAAAGAATAAATCTTATTTCTAATTGCAGGATTTGCTTCAGATGCAGTATGAAGGTGTGGCTGTAATGAAAATGTTTGATAAAGCTAAAGTGAATGTAAACTTGCTTATATTCCTGTTGAATAAGAAATTCTATGGAAAATGAGGACTTCAGATTTCATGGACTGTGCATCTAATCAATGGGAAGTCTTTTCAGTATTTTTGCTTTTAAACATGTTTGAAGTTACTATCATTGGACACTCTTTTTGACATCGAAAAGACTAAACTGTTCAAAGGAACATGCTGATGTGCCTTTTTCATCATTTGGTAATGAAGTAGTAAAGTAGAAATCAGATTAATGTAAACACTTCTTCAGATTTTACTGGTCTTGGTACTTTCAAATCAAAGTATATCTGCTTAGAGACACTCAGTTAATGGGGGTGAATGGATTTTTGCGGTAGGCAAAAGATAAATTTAGCTGAATGGAATAAATATATAAACCTCTTCCTATTAAAACCTATATTTTTAAAATGACCTCAGATACATAATATAGTTCTTATTAGACTTGTGAAGTATTCACTGAAAGAAATCGTAATTATTTGTTTTTATGGGATAGTTTGGGAAAATATTTACTTACAATGCTAAGCCTATTTTCTGGCAATTGTCAATTGTAAAGCAAACTTGTGCAATTAAGAAGTTTTTATAGGTAATTATAAAGTTACAATAACAGTTTACTGTACAAAAGTATATTTTGATTAATTCCTACTAAATAAAAATGCACTACTGCCTCATGGTAAATTAAAGTTTCTATTCATAGCCTTTTAAACGTGGCGAAGGGGCAATCTGAATAGTGATCAGTTGTTGTTCAGTTTGAGGCATTTGCTTAATTCAATTGTGCCTGTCTGTCTTTTGTAAGAAAAATAAAATGCAATAAATCAGTACTTAGTTTTTAAATATATTCTTTGGAGATTGTTCTATGTAAAATAAATGTTACTTAATTACCCTGGTTTTGTTTCTAAATCATTTAACCTTTTATCATTGTAACAGTTCAAATACTGTAGTGTCTTCTATTGCTTTACAAAATGTAATTCTAGTCAGTGGGATACCTTCTGTTCATCATGATACCTTTCAGTGTTTTACATCATTAAATATGTTTATTGGTACTCTACCAATTCCAGCTAAAGTGTGAGAGGATTCACTAAGTGGATTGTTTCAAACACACTGAAGAAAACAATTTAGAGAACAGTGGTTGTCACTCTGTTAGTCAGAGCACCCTTCCCCAACACTTTTTTTTTTTTTAATTTGGCAGTATCCCCAGATGGGAGCTGCTCGGTTTACCTCAGTAGTTCTCAAGTGGGTGTCACAATCAGGGCACGTCTTGTGCATCGCACGACCAGAAACAGCTGTGAGATGCATGTGCTGCCCTGCCTCATTCCTACTTAATTCACACTTTTGCAGATTTTACAGAAACCACAAAATCAACAGCAACAAAAAAACTTGTTAAATGCTGGTTTCCCAGCAGGAGCCAGTAGTCCGCACTGCTGGAAGGAGAAGGCCCCAGCTGGTGGAGTAGCATGAAGGGCAGCAGCAAAGATGGCTACTGTCCCATTATGCCTTTCTACCACCCATCCCCTGACCCCACAGTGCCTCTGCCAATCAGCATTGAGGGGCAGGGCCACACAAAGGGCAGCCAGCAATCAAGATGGTGACTGCCCCATCACCCCTCCTCTCCCCTGGACCTCTCTACCAGTCAGCGCCGAGGGACAGGGCCACTGCACAGCGACCACAGAATTAGAACTTTACCCTGTGATCAACCCACGAATGTGGGTAGGTACCCCCGTGATTTAAGTTAACCCTTGCTCATTGGGGCTCTCTGAGTCTAAAACAGGCAGAAGAGTTGACTTGTGCAGCAGCCACTTCTGATCCAACTTTCAGGGCATCTACTGTAAACAGGCATGCGGGGCAAGTGTCAGATTTGAACATGTGCAGGG
>NW_005842222.1:823734-825886 GCF_000455745.1 Alligator sinensis
CTGCCACAGCTCTTCACAGTCTGACTGTGCATCAGGAATGTGGGGGACTTTTAGCTGGCTGCCCATACCGCAGCACCCTATTTGAGAACTACTGTTCCAGAACAATTAGACTCCTGGGAGATGTTACATTTTTCATCATGTAAAAAAATGTAACATGCTATATACATTCAATCAATTTATCATGCGATAGATATGGCAAGCCAGCCACAAAGATGTTCCATGTGTAATTTGAATGTGTGGCACGTTTAAAGGGTACCTGGGGAGCCCAGTCCTACCCGTTACTTCTGGTCTGCTCACAAAACTATAAATTTCCTGGGTCATAGGAAACCTGGCACTAAGGAGCCTTTAAAGCTGTGCTAGGCAGCCCAACTTTGGGGACTGGTATCTGATGTCAGGCTGCCCAAGTTTAAAGTGCTGGCAAGTTTAAAGTGCAGCTTTAAACTTGCCAGCACCCAGGGAGCCTGGCATTGAAAACTGCATCCCTGATGCTGGGATGCACAGCGCAGCTTTAAAGGTCTTGGTACAAAATGGCATCTGAGGAATTGTATCGTGTATCCCAATAAGTGCACATTATGCATATCTTGAATATCTGGCATAGCAAGAAGCATGATTTTTTGAGATCCAGGATAAGATTCTCAGATCCCATCATACAAATTAACATTTCCCAGGGGCATTACTCTGCATATGACAGCCTTAAAGGGATAGGTAGAAAATAGTTTTGTTGTAATTGATAAATCATCAGCAGGTATGAGGAAGAGGAAACAGAACAGAACTATAATGCAAATTGTGGGTAACTTGACTAGTAGATAACAAGTTCTGTTGGTGCTTTATTGTTTTCTGAAACGGGTTAAAACTAAAACATACTGGATAAATTACAGTATTGTAAAATCTACTTACCATTGATATTTGCCTTTTTCCCCTGTATTCAAATGAGACGCCCTGGTGCTTATAAGATAGCAAGTTTCCCAAAATTTAAAGCATTTTCTGGGGGCAAAAATTAAAAACACATGTATGAGGTGGGGGAAATGACTGAAAGTTTTAGAGCATCTTCTTTTATATCCAAAATCACTTTTTAAATTGCATATATATTATTTCACTTGGAAAAAAAATCATCGTTTTAAAAGGAGTGCGAAAGCAGCAATTTTAGAGAGAGAAAAATCAATATCAGCTGGAGAAAGGTTGCTTGTATTTTAATATAAATTGGAAGTTGAATGTAGACAATTGAAAATGGAAGCTAGAGATATTGAAAACACCTTTGGCCAATAAGATTAAAGCTTTTTCTTACATGAGAGAGAGAACCTGCCAAAGAAAAAGTGTTCAATATTGCTGTTCTGTATTTGGGGGCAGGGGGAATGGCCATGAAATGCTCTTTATTTCAGCAATATCAACATATCAAAAAGAATCTGTTCGTTTAAACACTTAAGTTCATGGATCCAAATAATTTGCAGGAAGGAGTTCTTGAACAGTTGGCTCAAGGGTACTGTGGACAGGTGATGGATTTCAGATACGTTTTGAAAAACTGAGGAAATGACAGAAGTCTGGAAGATTGTTATGCCTATGTTTTATAGTGGAACACGTGATGTGACCCAGGGAATTATACATCAGTTATCTTGTCATGGGTCCTACACGAAATAAGTGAATAAATATCAGTAAAGAATTGAGGGTGGAAGATGGCCAACACCAGTTAACAGAATTTTATGGAAAATAGCTCTTTTCAGAATAAGGTAAATTAATGTACTTGGACTCTTATAAGGTATCTTAACTTAGTATTATACTGCTTTATCTCTTAAATAGCATTATGCAAAATCAATATAGCTTAGCAAGTAAATTTTAAACTATTTTAAATTTTGTTTTTATACTTCCATTTTTTTAATCCTTGGTCATATAGTAAATAATATGGGCTGTCTGGTTACAAATTAATATTTGCTAAATGGGAGATGGATTGTTCTTAAAAGCAGTGACTCTGGAAAGGGCTTAAAAGTTATTGTAAATGATAATCTAGGAAAAGTTAACTCTCAATGTTTGGATACATGAACAAAATGTTTTCCACTCATGACATTCTTATTTGCTCTCTGTATGGTGTCAGTGCTCTCAGTCCTGGATTAGTGCCTCAGAAATCAGAACGTCGGCACTTAAAGTACTCCTGCAGGAA
>NW_005842222.1:825917-830162 GCF_000455745.1 Alligator sinensis
CTTGCCCAGCAGAACCAGGATGAGGGATAAGATGGTGGTGAAGGCTGTGGGGGGTGAAGATGCCCCTGAGGCTCTTCATGCTTGGAACTGGGGAGGGGGGTAGTAGAAGTGCCTCTTTTTCCCCTCTGTCTCTAGTGCCAGTATGTTTTGTATCCCAAGAAAATGCTTCATCTGCAAGGTCATCATCTCATCAACCTGCAAGAATATGGAGGCTAGGCTGTGGATTAATCTTTTGAGCAAATCCACAGGGGCAGCATTAGCCCCTCCCCAGCTCCCTGCACATATCTCCTAGGAGTATAGGAGGATGAATATGGTGGGTGCCCTAACCCATGGATCATTTGCATTGGTTCCAGGAAAAACTAACAGTAAATGTCTTCAGATAATGTAAATAAGTTAAAAACGCTCTGGGTGTGTTTACACGAGACAGTTACTGACAACTAGGTTAATTAGCTGCGCAGTAAAAGTCTAGTCCAATTCAGCTGGAGTAAACTAATTTACTCTGCAGCAGCACACACATAAAAGCTGCTCCAGCTGCCTGGGGCAGGAGGGGGCTGCCTGCTGGCACCCCACACTAAAGCACCCTTGTGCCTTAGTCATCCCTGCTATAGCATGTTGAGCTAGGGGGAGCTGCCCTTGGCTGGCAGGCTCACTGACCCCCTGGGCACCCTGCTAGCTAAGGCTGCTCTAATGCATCTCATTGAGCTGTGATCCCAGGTGCATGTTCAAATGGCAATAAACTCCAGGGCAATGAATGCCAGAGTTTTTTGCTTTCCATTAATTGCACATGTTGCTACACTGTATATTTTTTAAGGAACACCCTAGGCTGTTATAAAGACCACCCTCTTGCTTATAAAAGATAAAGTAATTAAGATTGTCATCTTGGTTCTCTGTGACTTTAATGGAAAGGATGAAGTTGCAAAGAAATCTCCACTTGAGACTGCAAATTTTTAAGTATTTGATCATCTCATGGCATGTTCGCAAAGTGGGCCTGTGTATTATTAGAGTACAGTTCAGCAGCGTTTGAGCAATATCAGCAGCACTGTGGCCACCTGAAGTGCTTTTCACAGTCTCTAAAGTCTCCTGACCTGATACTGCATTCAGCAAAGTAGTGCTTCAGCCACTGTTCTCCTAAGATCTCACCTCTAAGGGAAGTGGTTACGGCTTTGGAGTCATCCACAGTATGATATAAATAGGGGTCTACTCAATTCATAATTCTGCAGATTTTGCAGAAAACATGAAATCCAGGATTGTCCATGAAAACCGTGAAACCCAGGATTGTCTGCAAAAATCATCCTAAATGCTGGCTTCCAGTGGGAGCCAACAGTCCTTGCTGCTACTGTGGCCCAGTGTCGCAGCCTGCCCTAGAGGGGGTTGGGAAGGTACACTGGTGGGACCGCATGAAGGGCAGCAGACAAGATGGTTGCTTCCCCTTCATCCTCCTTCCTCCCACCAGGGCCTCTCCACCAATCAGTGCCAAGGGGAGGGACTGCATGAAGGGCAGCTAGCAGACAAAATGATTGCCACCCCCTCATTTCTTCTCCCCTGCTAGGGCCTCCCTGCCAATCAGCACTGAGAGGTGGGGCCAGCAGAGCACATCTGGGAGATCTGAAGAATTTGCTCTTCATGCCGTGACCAACCCGCAAAAATTGTTTAGTTTCACTGCTAGTTAAATAGGTGCCTAACTATAAATATGGAAAAGTCATTCAAAGACCTGGAAAGTTACTTTATAGTAATTAAAGGTTTTAAGGGTTGTCTACATATGTATTCCACAACTCATCTTTCAACCTCTGCTTGCTTAAAGACCTGCATACTTAAAATTCTGCAGTTGAGAGGAAACTGAAGAGTGGTAGGTGCTTTTATGCCCTTTGCATGGAGTACAAGGGGCTGCAGGATGGATGGGTTCAGGTAATGCAAGCACTTGAGCCAAGAGATCAGTTAATATTAGCCAGGTGAGTAAATTTAAAAATTAAAAACATTATAGAAGAAAAGGGAGGCAGTGTGACCAAGCATATTTTCTGTGGATGCCCTAAGAAATTAGATGATAGAGTTAATCTATCCAGAGTAGATTTGGAATGTTTCTTGCTGAGTTTTAGACTGGTTAGAGAAGCCTTGTTGTCTGGCTGGGTAGAGTAGGAACTGCATTACAGCTAGTATCTATTGCTTTCTGTGTTAGCTGTATGCACATACTAGAGTGACACCCAAGTATAAGGCTACCCTATGCAGTGAACAGTAGGATTGTAGGAAGGACTTTTACAGTGAACAGGGATGGGAGGCAATGTTGGTATCCAGTGTGCTGCACCCCTCCCTTATCTGAAGTTAGGTATGCTCTGTTCCACCTTAACACCAGCACTGCCTGAACGCATACCAGCAGTGCCTTAAGTGGCATGATTAAAATCTGCTGTGTGGTTTGTATTCCTTTTCTCTGGAGGGGAAAATCTGCATAGGCAGCGTAGCATTTTTAGTTGTCTTTTTAAATGTACATGCTGCTATGTATGTACATTAGAACACAAGTCAAAGAACTCCACCTTTTACACTTAAAGCAAAATTTGGTGAGATTTATGGTGCTGCTTAGCCTGGTGGTTCCTCAGTTGTTGACTGCCCTTCAAGAAGATTGTGTTGTGCACAGGTCGGCTTCCCTCTGATGCTAGGAAGTTCTGTCCTGCAGGGCCCAGAGTCAGTAACCATGTCTTCATTATAGAACTTCAGTCAGGGTTGTCCAACTTTCCTGCAGCTGGGAGTCGCACGTGGCCTGCAGGCTGCACATCATGTCAGCCCCAAGCTGCAGGGGTGGAACCCTGCAATCCCCTACCCCACACTGTGGGCAATGGCAGAGGTGACTGTGGGGGCCAGCAGGCTGCATGCTGGCTCCTCACAGACTGCCAGTTGGACAGCCCTGCTATAGGCGATATACTGAACCCAAATCATTCTGCACCTTCAAGATGCTCAAACTTGATTAATGTGTTTCTGCAGGAAGTTAAATGTTTAAAGATGGCTGCTTTGTGCTTGCAAGAGAGTGTCCTGTGTCAGCAGTATAAACTACATTTTGTACTAATTGGTTTCATGACTGATGGCTTTGTTTTCATGGGAACTGTGTTTTGTCACCAGATAAAGAGGTGACAAAAACATTGGATAGTGTATCTTGGCCAACCAGAGAGAATGTCGGCAATGCTCTTTGCTATGTCAACCTAGCAGCAATAAAGAACCTAGAGCTCCCCTAAACTACAGACCGAACATGAATACCTCTAACTAAAAGTCTACCCTACAGTTGCAAACTTCAGTCTTGCTTGGGTTCAGCTTTTACTCACTGCTGTTCATCCGTGACCTATTCTCGTCCAACTACTGCACTGTCCTGGTAAGCAATGTCATGAATAATCTCACGTGGTTCTGCCTTTTTGTGCACTGGTAGCCATACTGTATTACCAGATCACCTCAACAGCATGAAGCTCTCAAAACTGAAGAGAGAACTGATCCTTGTGAGTCTCCTGAAACTAAGGGTTTAGTACTAGAGGTGCAGATTTCTACTGCTGTCTGCAGGGCACATTCCTACATGAAACACCTTTCCCTGAATGCTGTGATACTGGGTCATCATTGGCTAAAGCCAATATATTAGATCCTTTCTAGAGCAATGTTTCTCAACCTATGGGTCGTGACCCAAAAGTGGGTTGCAAAAATATATTAGATGGTCATGAACAAACTTTAAAAATGGATCAGTAAACTTTAAAAATGGATTCTCCTTTAAAGGAGTAAACTGTGGCTTTCCCCTTGCAGACTGGCAGAGTTCCAGCCTGCAAGGGGCTTGCTGGGGGGGCCCCCATGCCCCATATACCCACCCCCTACTGGGGTGCTTGGACCCAAGGGCAGTGACCTTGATGTTTACAAATGGATCCTGGTACAAAAAAGTTGAGAACCACTGCTCTAAAGGATTTCTTCAGTATTGCATCCTTCCCTAAACAGGGTATTGGCAGTAGCATAACTAAGATGGGGGACTGGGGCAGCAGCCTTAGGCCACTCCCCCAGAGTGGTGAGGGGTTTTGTGTAAAAACAGCTGCTGTGGTGGTGGCTGGATGCTCTGCCATCATCAGTGTGCGGGCCGGGAGCGGTCTGAGGCCCTTTTTTCGCACAGCGGGCTGTGGCCAGCAGCCCGGACACGCCAGGTCGGCGAAGGCAGGCGGCACGCTAGAATTAGGCACGGACGCGTAATGGTTGATTTAAGATTGTTTACTTACACCGTAGATGGTCGCGGTG
>NW_005842222.1:830232-831863 GCF_000455745.1 Alligator sinensis
GGCTGATCAGACCCCTATAGCCTTCTTGATATACACGCTGGGTCCGATAGGCTCCGCAGCGCTTAGAGATCTTCACGAGACGTGAAGTCTCCTCCTCCTAATGTTCGTGGAATCCTCCAACTTGGGCGGAAACCACTCAAGCCTCTTACACGGCTAGCAAGCCAATCGCTAGCCGCCACGTAGGAATAATTTAGAACTGGCCAATAGTGGGGCACGAATCTAAATACAAATGGTGGGAACTCCTTGCAATGTGCATTTCTGAGCTGCAACGAAGAAATGCACCCTGCAAAGACAGCTACAAGTGGCGGGAAATAATTCAGCAGTGCCAAAGCGCGCACAAACAAAAAATCACACCCTTGGGTTGTGACAATCAGCAACATAGCTCCACTATAGCTGCCCAGGACATGGAGCTGCCTTGGTACTGCACCTCTGGGCAGGGCCATCCCTAGCGGGGGGCAAATCGTGGCAACTGCCTCGTGCTTTGGGGGGCCCTGCAAAGCAGTGGTGGCACAGAGCGGTGGCTCCGCATCCAGCCACTTAATCCCCACCCCCGGTTGCGGCAGCAGCTTCTTTGGGTCTGGGGCCTGTGGGATTGGAGCGGGGATAGGGCCCCGCATGGGCTGATTTGCCCTAGGCCCCACACCTTGCTCAAGTTGGCTCTGCCTTTGGGTAGTGGATATTTTAGTCATGAGTGACACTGGGTGTTTACAGCTCTCTCACTAGCCCAGAAAGGAAAGGGTCAGGTGAGCAGGCTTTGGGTTGAGGTAAAGCATCTATCTAAGCAGAGATGAACCAGCAGAAGGAAAAGGAGAGAAGGCCTCTTCTTCCCTGCAGAAAAATCTGCAACTTCTGCAGACGGATCTTTACCTCCAGCCCCTTCAATGACCTACGGTACAGTTCGTCCTCAGGTGGAGGAATTGCCAATGCTGACTTCTCAAAGAGTGAATATACTGAACTTAAGGACTGTAAACAGGCTATTTGTTGACTAGTTTAGGGGATTTTGGATCCATGCTGTTTGAGAAGTCTCTCTGGATGTCTGACCTTTTCAGTGAAAAAAAATAATAGTATTAAGCAGCCAAAGACTGGCTTCTGTGGTGTTAAACTATTTGGTGGAAAGCAGTGGTTTACCAACACCCTTGTTAGTTTCTTAAATATATGTGGCAGGTTTCCAAGGAGTCAAGGGCAACAGTCTCCGAGCCTGTAATCTCTGATCAGGGTGCTTCATTTCTCATCATGGGAACACAAGCGTCTCAAACATAATGCTTGCACAGATCCTTTGTGTCCCGGGCGTACCGTGCTGCTGCCCTTCATAACATCTAAGGCTCCTGCTACATGTTACACAATTAGCTGGTTAACCGTGCATTACATTTAGATCTGCCACAGTGCATAGTAACTATCACAGGATAAAAATGACAATCAGGCTGTGAAAAAACAAACACACACCCAAACCCATCCAGCTATAACGATGGGGCTTGACACTGTGCAACACCTCTACCGCCGCGCTCTCTCCAGCTTTCATCTGAACGTGTGGCAGGGCCCTAAGCCTGCAACGAGACGAAGTGCGATGGTTCAGAGGAGATGCCCACACCTGTTTTCCCCAGCTGGCCCCACCAGGCTCGGTCCCGGCCGCC
>NW_005842222.1:832197-838748 GCF_000455745.1 Alligator sinensis
GGGTCGTGTCCCGGCCCGGGCCCTCGCGGCGCCGCAGCGGTGCTCAGCTCTGCCCCGGGTTTTAGCCCGGAGCCCTCCCCCGGGGGCAGGGAACAAAGGACTCTCCCGTTGCCACAGACGCGAGCTGCTTTGCTTGGGTGCCACCGGCTCCTAGTTGGGGCCCCTGTGGGCGGGGTGGGTGCAGCCCGCAGGGCGCCCGGAAAGGGCACGCCAGGGCCCCTGGTTGAGGATCCGCGCTCTCCTGTCCAGCGAGGCTGGGGCCGTGCCCGGCATGGGCAGCTCAGGGTCAGGGAGTGCCAGGGTCGCATGGTTTTTCCAGGGGACGAAGCTCTCCGCTGCTTATGTCCAAGGCGCCAACATCTCGGGAAGTGAAAACGGGGTCTCAAAGCTATTCAGAGGGCTGCAGGAAAGGGTGGCATTTGGAGGCCAGCGCCTTGTTTACACGCCGCCTGCGCAATTATGAAGGCCGGGGATGGAAGAGAAAGGGAGAGGGAGCAAGTGAGTTGGCCAAGGGCACATCAGCAGCCTGTGATGAAGCTGAGAACTGAACGTGCGTTTCCTGAGTCACAGGGCCATGCAGGAAGCACAGAACCATCCCTCTTTCCGGGAAGATTTTCATAGCACGCAAATGTCATGACTGCTAATTTTCATGCTCTGCATTTTTTCAGGCATCCTGTTTAGCAATAATAGTGCCAGGGGACGAACCTTTGTAGGCTATAACAAATATATCACATATGAACCTATACCTGAGCCCACCTTTGACTACAACCACAATAATGGAAATGATTCGGAAGTTGGATCAACATTCATCAATAAGACCAAAGTGCCAGCGAGATCCATCTCAGAAGATGCTGAAAGATACCTGGCTAGTCGATGGCTGACTCGTTTTGTTCCTTCAGTTTACACGTTTGTGGTTCTGACAAGCCTCCCTCTGAACATTGTGGCAATTCTTGTGTTCCTGATAAAAATTAAAATAAAAAAGCCAGCAGTGGTGTATATGCTGAATCTGGCCTCTGCAGATGTCCTATTTGTAAGTGTGCTTCCCTTTAGGATTGTCTACCACTTTTCTGGAAACAACTGGGTGTTTGGACCGGAAATGTGCCGTTTCGTTACTGCTGCCTTCTACTGTAACATGTACTGTTCGATATTGCTGATGACTATTATAAGCATAGATCGTTTCTGTGCTGTGGTGTATCCTATGGAGTCTCTCACATGGCGTACATTAACGCGTGCCTGTATAATCTGCTTTGCCATATGGGTTATAGCAGTAGTTGGTGTTATGCCCCTTCTCATCACAGAGCAAACTATGGAAGTCTCTACCTTAAATATTACAACTTGCCATGATGTGTTGTACAAAGATCAGCTTAAAGACTTCTATTCTATATTCTTTATCATTTTCTCTTCCATTTTCTTTTTCGTGCCATTAATAATTACCACCATCTGTTATGTATGTATCATCTGGTGCCTTAGTTCTTCTGACATCATTGCAAAGCAAAGTAAGAAAATGCGAGCCTTACTTCTGTCTGCAGCTGTTTTCTGCATTTTTATTGTTTGTTTTGGACCAACAAATGTCCTTTTATTAATCCATTATATATATTTTTCTTATGACATCAGTTTAGAATATATCTATTTTGCCTATCTCCTCTGTGTTTGTATTAGCAGTATCAGTTGTTGCATTGATCCTTTCATTTATTATTATGCTTCTTCCGAGTGTCAGAAACAACTTGGTAACCTTCTGTGCTGTAAAGAGACTTCTGAACCTAGCAGCAGTAGCAGTAATGGACAGTTAATGACTAAGACCAGTAGAAGTAATACCTGCTCCAGTACTGTGAATAACAGTGTTTACAGGAAACTGCTAACCTAAAGTTTTTAAAATAAGTATATGCATTTAAGGTTGCCTTCTGCTTCAGTGTAATAATATTGAATGCCTGCTTTTGAACTCAGTGGCTGCATCTACACAAGATGCTGACTTTGCAGTATCTTGTTACTACTGTGCAGTAGCGTCATGTGGAAAGAAGTGTGATGTGACACTGCTGCTCAGTAGTAATGAGCTACTGCGCAGTCAGCGTCACCTAAAGGCCATTTGGTGGTGCTACTGCTCAGTAACTCCAGTTACTGCGCAGTCATTTAGTACTTGTTTATACAAGTACTAAATGACTGTGCACTAATGACTGCACAGTCAGCGTTGCATGTAGATGCAGCCAGTTTCATTCAAAACACAAAAGCAATGTCTATACTTAGCCTGCCAACTAACAAACCCATTCTCCATCCCACCCCATGTCCTTGGGACCTCCTTAAAGCTGTCTTCACTGCCTAACTGCCTGGTTTGAATGAACATAAAATAGGGGAATGGGAAGGAAAAGCTTGTTCTTGGTAATGGTCTTGGGCTCAACAGAGAACAGTGTTAACATGGCCATTGTAGAACAGAGTCATTACAGTAATTGACAGATCAACCCATACTCCAGAAAGCATGTGCATATTTATTGTATATAGGTGAACAGAGAGAAAGAAATAAAGAACTTTGCAAAGGCTTTCAAAGATTTTCAGGTAAATTCAGATCAATTCTTTTAAGACTTAAGAGTTCATTCTGTTGTAGAACCAGTGAAATATTTCCTGTTTTAAGAATTTACCATCTTAAATCATATACCATTGTTAAGTAAAATATAATCAGTCCATCTACCTATTTTCTCATAAAATTAAAATGGCATTCCAGCTAACCTGTTTTTAATGTGTCATTATTTCTAATGCCTACATAATTAAAGTTTCTGACCATTATACTCTACCTTTGAACCCTTAACTTATAGATCCTATATCTTGGTTATCCTATTTTATAAACTTCTATATACATTTTTGAATTTGAACAGATAAAAGCAAGTTGAGGAAAACTAAGATTTCATGTGGCAGAATTGGTGACAGCTAGAACTAGGTTTATTTGAGGGTTCTTACTTAATGTAAAAAACTTGGCACAATAAAGAATGCTTGCTGGGCCTGTGATTTAAACAAAGGGTTGCCAGCTTGTGGCACAAGTGGCACAGGTAGTCTCTGTGTGGCACACGGCACATCAGAGAGGGGGCAGGCAGCACAGCAGTAGATAGTGCAGGGAGCAGAAAGAATGGCAGCTTGGGCACAGAGCACAATGTAGGGAGCAAAGTGAGAGGAGCAGATCAGGGAGAGGAGTAGCTGATAGGGAGCACAAAGTAGAGCAGCAGATCAGGCAGGGGGTGGGGAATGGAGTGGTTTTCGGGGAAGGCACGTGGCTTAATGTGGTACATCTGCCTAAAAAGTTGTCACCCCATTGATTTAAAACATGTTTCCTTTACAGCCAAATTTCCTCAATGTTCAATACTGAAATATCTTCACAGGAACACATACTGAAAAAAGTTTAATGTTTGTTGCCTAGACTGCATGCTGTCAGGCAGTTGTTCAGTTAACAGTTATTTAACATATGCCATTACACACCTCACAAATGTGTTTTTCCGGCCTAGGGCTCAACACTCAAGAGCTTTATCCCCTATCTCCTGTAACAGAAAGTCTAATAAATAATGTTTTCAATATTTTAACTTCTGAGACAGGTCATTTTTAGTAGAAATGTTTTTGCTGAGCTTTGTGGCTAAATTCATCCTATACAATATCATTTTATTTTGAAGTGTCATTGTGTGTTTATAATAGGAAATCTGTTGTGTGAATGAAATGTATAGATAAAATGACCTAATTTGGTTTGTTATCCAGTAAACTGACAGTGAGATTACTGTAATTTTTGTAACAGCAGCCTCTTCAAGAAAGAAGCTTAGTTTGTCAGATGCAGAGTGACTAATCGTTCTTTATAGTCCACCACAGAAGAGACATGGAAACCTCATCATCCTGCAACTACTGTGAAAACAGTAAATATCCACAGTATTCATCATCCAAAGAGAATCTTTCAGGGATTTATTTTCATTTTGCTTCTATTTTATGACAGTTAAACTTCACTATTGCAAATGTGTGCTGAAGGAAGATACAGACAAGTTACAGTGTGTTAGCAGAGAGCAGGGACTTGCTCCACATGCATCTTCCTTCTGTAAGTGGAACGCTAAACTGGTTCATTTTCTTAAAATGAAAAAAGAAAACATCCCTGCAGATTTAGCTTTCCCTTATTAAGTGGTAAGAAGGCACACAGTCCTCTTAATTCACTGTAACTGGTTTATTTGTCTATATCCCTAGTACGCTCAAATTTATTTTCATTGGGATAATGTGTAAATACATCTACGTGGTGGGAAAGGGAAAAAAGCAAAATACTCTCTGAAAACTCATAAACAGGAAACCAGTACCTTCATATCTGCAATTTTTCACAGAGGGGGTGTGCATTCTGGATTTATATGTTCATTGAACGTTTGTTTTAGTTTATTTTTGGATGTCTGTTTAGTCAGCTTGAGTTGGGGAAGAAATATGTTCTGTAAGAGAAGGAAGTATACACTGGGTATGGCACATCATAGTCATGGGTATTCTGTTTGCTTCCTTTCCATCATTCTTTGGCTGAAGTGTACACGTAATAAGACACTTTAAGCAACAAGCCAGTTGTATTTTTTTAAGATGAATGATTTCGAACCTTGTAGTTCTTTAAACTTAAATACATATAAATATTTTGCAGTTTTATATGTTACCTTGTAATGTACCCTTGGATTAGCCAAATAAACTCATTCTGAATTACTTCATGGAAATATAATTCTGGACACGACTCTGTTTGTTTAATTTTTAGTAGTTTGGTGCTGCACTTAATCTGATCTCTCAAGGTCACTTCCAGCCCAGATTTCTATGAAATCTATGAACCAGGGTGCATTGATTTAAATCAAGTCAGTTTAAATCACTGACTTAAATCATGTTTCAAATAAGCAAGCCAAAAGCCTGACTTAAATTATTTCGTTGGTTGATATAACAATATGTTAATTTTACAACTAAATACAGTTTTTACAGTAGATTTGGCACATATATATATATATATATATATATATATATATTTGTGTGTCTAGGAAACAAGTGAATAAGACCTTGTAATGTACCCTTGGATTAGCCAAATAAACTCATTCTGAATTACTTCATGGAAATATAATTCTGGACACGACTCTGTTTGTTTAATTTTTAGTAGTTTGGTGCTGCACTTAATCTGATCTCTCAAGGTCACTTCCAGCCCAGATTTCTATGAAATCTATGAACCAGGGTGCATTGATTTAAATCAAGTCAGTTTAAATCACTGACTTAAATCATGTTTCAAATAAGCAAGCCAAAAGCCTGACTTAAATTATTTCGTTGGTTGATATAACAATATGTTAATTTTACAACTAAATACAGTTTTTACAGTAGATTTGGCACATATATATATATATATATATATATATATATTTGTGTGCCTAGGAAACAAGTGAATAAGAAGCATATCTCACCATTTTAAGCATACTAATATGTTAAGCATATTATGTATAAGCAAATATATGTACATGCTTACACATAATATGCTTAATATATTAGTATGCTTAAAATGGTGAAATATTCACTGTATGTTTCACCATTTTATCACATTAATGTTAAGCATATATATATGCTTGTATTAATATGTTTAACATATTAGAATGCTATAAAATGGTGAAAATATATTTCTTATTTACTATGTAATTCGTTTTTGCTCATATTTGTATCAAGCTGCGTTAAGATGGCAACTTGAATTTAATTAAATACACAAAAACAGCACTTCAAATTTATTAAATAATACTTTAATGGCTTGGATACAGAACCTTTCTTATCAAAACATGGTACACATTTACCACTAACTAATTTGTTAAACACCAGTATTAACTGCTATAGTATTAGTATGAACTGTTATATAAGCATGAACTGTGGTTAGTGAATTAAACCAATTATTTCAGGTCAGCTTGGTTGGGAAAAAATTCTAAAATGCCTAGGTGAAAGTGATTTGAGCTTAAGTTCCCATTTTCCTAATTCTCCTTAAAACCAGACAGTCATTTCTTTAACCTAGTGTTTTGAATTTTTTTACCCTATTCTTTCAAGTTTTTTAACTCATATGTCTCAAAGGGACCAAGAACTACCAAGAAGTCTGTACTTAAGTACCAAGAACCGCTCAGGAGCAAGGGATTGGCAATTACTGAGCGGATGGTTGTTTTTCCATGACCTGGAGAATATGCCTCCATTATGGGTACAGAATCATGAATATTCATAATTTGAGAGCTGAGCTAATCCCCAGGAACTGGGAGCCCCCAGGAAATGCCAGGCCAGTTACTACCCCGGTGAAAGGCGGGTCAGGGCACCTTAACCTTTAGCCCCCACAACCAGGTGAGTTACCCCTTGTTTGGAGGGTCTGGAAGGTGGACCCGAAGGAGAAAGAGTGAGGCCATAGACTCACGCCTGTCTGGACTTCCCCTGGTCTATGCTGGGGCTAGGACCAGAAGGGCCGGGGGCCCATCGTGAGGAATGCCCAAGAGCTGCGCGCCTGGGGCTCCGGCTGGCCTGGAGGGGGGCCAGGGCTAGGGAGCTGAAGGTCCTGGGGGAACCACACCCAAAGG
>NW_005842222.1:838779-849276 GCF_000455745.1 Alligator sinensis
CGGTATGAAGGCGGAATAGACCGCCTGAGAAGAGGAATCCAGGCGGGGTTCAATTAGGAGGATTCTGGGGCCCAGAGTGCGGGCTGGTGATAATGATAACATCGAGATGCCATCTGTGAGGCTTGGGCTGCGGTGTAGGGGAGGAATGGGAGCCTCAGATAACGCCCCCTGACATTGGGGCAGAAATGGGCAGCCTCCTGCTTAATTACATCATTAACTAATTCATTCCAACAAGGCGTGGTGGGCGAGAAGGCGGGCGGGCTACAGTGAGATTGGCCCTGTGAAGGTCCCCTGTTACAAGATACAACTTCTCTCCATGACCAAGAAGAGCTGCTAAAAAGAACTTAGATACTTTTGTAGAGAGTCCCATACTAGCGCAGCCTATTACATGCACTGCTTGTAGCTCACAACAGGAAAGTCTGTGGTACAGAGGTCGATGAAAAAGTAACAGAAACTTCCTGTCACCATTTGCAGACCTAAACCAGAATATTCAAGTTGCCCCTCTATAAGCTACAGGTATCATGCAATTAACTGGTTAATTGCACAGTTACCTGGAGACCAGCTACATATGCAAAGTAGCTATCACACAGTAAAAAGCTCTAAACAGTTATAAAGTTAGACCTTGAAAATGTGTACTAGATGGGTGGTTGCTATCAAGCTTTAATTTGCACGTAATGGTTGCTTTTAAGCTTTAATGTATCAGAGACTAACCTATGGTTGGGAGCCCTGTCAGTCTGTCAGCTGTGGTATGGCAGGAGGCATGATTGTGTGAATTGTACATTAGATCCCATTGCACCTTTACGTGCACGTGTAGTAAAGTCAGCCTAAGTGACAGACAATTAAGAGGCTAAATCTTATTGACTTTCAGTGGGCATGTCTACAAATGCAAATGATGTAGGATCAGTTTATTCTAGAGTAAATTAGAGCAAACTGACCTGGGCACGTGTCTACACATGCAGTGACTTGGGAGAAGATTTGCTACCCATGGCAACAACCTGCTCCCACCCCCGCTGGCAGTGCACCAGCACCCTACAGCTGGATTCTAGCCCAGGGGCTGTCAGAGAGCATGGGGCCAGGGCACAGTGGTCTCCTGCTGGGGCTGGGACATTGCTCCCTGCCCCCAGGAACTGCCTGTTGCTGGGGTGGACTCTGCCACCAGTGCTCGGGTTGGGACAGTCTCGCCTTGCCCTGGCAGCAGGGACCTCCCAGCCCCTGCTCTGTGATCATGATTTTGGGGCCAGGGCTGGGATATCCTTATCTCCCAGCCTGAGCTCCACGGTCACGGAGTGGCCGATGAGGATCTCCCAGCCCAAGCTCCACAGTCATAGGGCCCAGACTGGGAGATCCTTACCTCCCAGCCCTAGCCCTGCAGTCATGGGGCCTGGGCTGGGAGATTCTGGGAGCTGGCACTGGGAGACTGCAAGCTGGTGTTGGGAGAAAAGAATCAGTGCTGGTGCTGCAACTGCAGAGCTCAGGCTGGGAGGTAAAGATCTCCCAGCCTCAGCCCTGGGATAATGGAGCAGGGGCTGGGAGCTCCCTGCTGCTGGGGCAGAAGGACATTGTTCCTGCCCAGGCCCCAATGGCAGAGCCTACCCTGGCAGCAGGCAATCTCCCACCCCCTGCTGCCCAGCTGACCAGGACCAAATGTGCTCCCAGTCAGGTGTCTACACGTGTGCAACTGCACAGTAAGTAATTGAGAGTTAATTTGCTATTTGTATTTACAGACAGCAAATTTACTTGCAATTAGAGCAAATTACTGTGCAGTAAGCGCATGCATGTGTAGACAGTGATGTTTGCTGCACAGTAATTAGATCTAATTTCGAGAAAAGCATATATAGACTCCTCCAGTGAGGCTTCTGTTTTCAAGTGCTTAAGTTTCATTTTGAAAATGACACCTAAGTGCTTTGCAAAGTTTTACCCTCTGCAATTTTTCCTTACTCTGTCCCATCCACACAGTTCAGCTTTGCATCTAGTTCTGGGAAATCCTCCAATGATTATCAGTTTTATACCACAATTGATTCAGCTACCACATAGCACATTAAGACTAAAGACTACAGCAAAGTATAATGTACTTGCATGGCAAATTCAATATAAGCAGTTTTATCAGTAGTGTAAACACAGCCTTTAATAACCTTTTAATAACATACAACTACCTTGAACCTAAATTTTCTCTCTCTGGATTCATGTTTTGTTAGGACAATATATTTATTTACATTTCAAATGTATTAAAAACTTAGCAAATCCCATCTATATCACAATAATTGCTGCAATGGGGACACTTTCAGGGAATCTGAGCATGACTGGTGAGTCCTGACAAACAGATCACTTCATCTGTGTTTGTACAATTTGTTTTGTAATGATAACTATTTTCATTAAATCCTGGCCCTGCCACTGTAGTTTATGGTGATCACACCTAAGTGAGTAAAAAAAAAAGCAGAGTATTAGTGACAGTCCCTCAGTAGTAGTTCATGAAGTAATCTTTCTCTCCAGGTGCACTCTGTGATCATATTTGAGAACCCCTGGAGTAGGGGAGACTTTTCCTTAGTGTCAGTATGGATGTACCAACAGGCCTCATATGTAGGAGAGACTGATGCTGAAGGTGCTGAGTATTATTTGTGTTGTAAAAATACTGGAACTATTTATCGGGGGACATCCGACAATTTACCACAGCTCAGGGCTAGCAGCATGCCATGACTGAAGCATCTTGACAGACACATGTATGAAAGCTTGTTCACCACCTTTTCATGCTTTGATTTTAGCTGATACCTTGCAACTACAGGATTCTGCCTGCACTGAATTTCCTTTCATGTGCTTGTGTCCAGTTTTTGAATACCTTAATACTTTGGTTATGTGTTGAAGTAAATTAAGCAACACACCAATTAATAACATAGCCTAACTGGTAGGGCTGTGCGAAATGGCATTGTTCCATTTCGACTTGAGTTTCGAAGTTTGGATGGAACAGCGTTTTGTTTTGAATTTCATCTCAAGTCAAAACAGCTGGTCTTTTTGCTTCGTCGAAACAGTGAGGCTGTTTCGATGGTGTTTTGCCATTTCATCCATTAGCTATCATGGGGAAGCTCAAAACAGCCTCTCTCATCTGGCAGACAGATCAGGGCCCAACCCTCCCGGGGCTGAGGTCCCCCATCTGCCTGCTAGATGAGGGAGGGAAGCTGGTGCTGCCACCTGGGACTGGGGAAGGGAACTAAGCCCGATTGCTCGGTTCCCCTCCCCAGCGCTAGATTGGGCTGGGGAGAGGAAGTCAGCCCAGCTGGGCTGAGTTCATTTCCCCAGCACACGGTCATGCTGGGGTTGGGAATTCAGCCCAGCTGGGCTGAGTTGGATCGTAGGACTGGGAAGGGAAACTGAGTGATCCCCCTCCAGCCCAATTGCAGCGCTGGGGAGGGGAACTGAGCTGGGGCTCAGTTCCCTTCCCCTGCGCTGTGATCAGCTTCCCACACCCCAGCCACGGGAGGCAGGGAGACAGGGCTGCGCTCCCCACCTGGCCGAGCCTGGAGCCACTGGGAGCGCAGCCCTGGTTCTCCCGTCTCCCACCACCTGCCTGCTGACTGCTTTGAAACTCAAAACGTTTTGAAACTTTCAAGACGTTTCGACTAGCCTCATTTTGTTTCAAGGCTGTTTCAAAGCCCTTTGTTTCAGTTCCATTTCACTGTTTCAAGCTCAAAATTAGTTGAAATACTGTCAAAATGAAATGGCCGGTGAAATTTCACACAGCCCTACTAACTGGCTTTCCTAATCACCTAGAAAACCCAATGTACCTAAAAAACCCAATGTAAATGCTCAAAGTGTTAAACGTTTGACAGGAAGAATCAAATCCAATCACACTTCTGCACTTTCTACTCTTACTTATGGTGCTGACAAAGCTCTCTGGGAAAGGAAATGAGTGGGTCAGGCGTGAGTGCAGAAAGTAAGAGGAAGACTTTCATGCTCAGTCAAAAGAAAGGAGTAGAACACACTTGTCTGCACATCTGCTACTACTTCTTCCTTACTCTTATCTTTTCTGCGCTGTGTGGGATACTTCTTTGTTTGTGTCACTGAGTCTGGAATTCATTTAAAGTAAGCCTAAAGTTGTAATGCTGAACTGCATTTGGGGATGGGTGGGGGAGTTAAAATTTTCTGAAGACTATTGAATTTTCTGAAGTGGATATGTGGTTTGCTAGCAGACTAAAGATAGATCTACACTGAACTGCTGGCATACTTGTTAGGCAGCAGTGTGCAGAAACATGTCCTGTAATCAATGCAGCTATGCAGGCAAAATCTCCTAGAATGGATGCAAAACTGGGCTGTTGCTGCACTCCCATGATTTTCAATCTGGGTGCTGCAAGATTCTTTCAGGGGTGTTGTGAGTGCCACACAATACAAGCACTGTTAGGTGTGCAAACACTTACATGTGATTCACAAGATTTCAAATAGAAATCTAATGTTAAAAAACATCCTGATATGTCATGGTCTTTGAGTCCTTTGCAACAGAAGAATTGTCTAGTATTTTTTCATAGTAAAAAAAAACAAGGAGTGAAAGCTAAGAACTGCAATTTTCTGAGGAGTTTCTTGCATCTAACAAGGGACATCTGGAGTCTAGAAAGGTTGAGAATCACTTCTTTTTGGTTTATTCATCTACGGAGATTGGCGTAACTTATGCTGATAGAGGTAGTTGGAGTTTGTCTGAAGTTAGGCAGAAGGCAAGGTAGATGTGTACATTATAAACTAACTAAATCACAGAAGCTTACTTTTTCGGATGCTGACAAACTATCCACACTCATGGCACTTGGCTAGTAAAGCCTTTCAAGTGTCAGCCTGATTCTGCACTTGACCTAATGAATCTACCTCCTGAAACTTGGATGCAGAAGGTGAGACATTGGAACCAAGGAAAAAATGTGGAACTCCATCAGCTGGCACTGTATTCTGCACCCAGTATAAGCTGTCTTACCAGTAATGTGAGAATAAATGTCAACATCAATGATGTTTAACACTAGTAGTTTTAAGTCGGTCTGTTCTACCTCACATGATGAAACTGCTTCCCAGCCCCCTTGCAATAATAGAAAATTAGTTAGAACTAACTGTCAGATCACAAGCTATTAACAAACTAGGATTTCGGAGGGAAGGGAGAAGGGATGGAGGTCAATAATGTATGAAATATGTTTGTACACTGTGTCAGGAACTTAAGAAAATTGTCTTTTAGCATTGTTCTGATTGTTTCCATCTTTTACAATGCACCTAGAGCTTCAACCTGCTCAGTAGTAAGCACTTGGGTCTTAATCTAGCAGGTTGCACATTAAATGGTCTATTCACTTGTTTATGTGCATTTCTGGGTGATTGTTTTGCCAAATTATTTAGCATTTTACAGGACTGAGGCTATAGAAAAGGTGTAGAGACTACAAATGGAAATAATCTTTAAAAAATAGAGTACTGTACTCAGAGCCACCACTAGAGAGCATTAACAATACTGCACTCTTACAACATGGTTATGAGACTGACTGCTTAGTATACAGGGCAGCAATGCCTGGAATTCCTGGAAAACTAGCTGTTCAATAACAACATGCATCTGGAAAAACTGGATGTCTTCCTACTACTTCAATTAACTTATGTTTAAAGCAGAATCAAAATTGTTTAGCAAAATTGCTAGGTAAGTAAGTTTTCTAGTAATCATGTTACTTTTCACTTGTATCAAAACTTCCAGATGTAATTGGAAACATCCCACAAAGCTCGCTGCCCTCAAAAACAAATCTCAGAACGTATAATGTTGTATTAACCTTGAATGTAGCATATCAGCGAAGTCAGAATAACAAAGATTTCTACACCTTCCTCCTGCCATCTTACACACCAAGGAAGAAATCCTGCTTGATCTACACAACAAAGAGCAAGCTCACAAAGAGACTCTCATGGACCCAGAGGGACAGTTTTCCAGCTTCTGCTTCCTCTGTGCAAAAATAAAGTTTTTTTCCTACATATGGGGACTTTTTACCCTCTTGAACTTTCCCTGAGCCTGATGAAGAGCGCATGAGCCCAGAAGCTTGCAGAAAAAGATATTTTTTTTGCAATTTTTCAGTTGGTTTAATAAAAGGTATCATTTTGGAACCAAGAGTTCTAGATTTTTGCATGTCAAAGTAACAATGACTTTCATTTGCTAAAGGTCTGGCTCCCTGGTCTTTCACCAATATAAAACCAACATATTTAGAGCTAAAGTTGTTCCTCACCCTTGTGTAAGCCCAGGGAAAACAGTGCGTGCTTAGCTGGAGTAGAGGGATTATCAGTGAGGTATTTTCCCTTCACAAGCACTTTGTGAAATGAAACTTCATTAAGAGGGAAAGAAACAGCAGTCAACCAACTGTATGTGTATATGAATGGTAAGTAAAGCAATCACCCCCTCAGTGTCTTGGGCAGTAGTCCATTGCTTCAGTTTTCTCACCTGCTGCTTCTCCCCAGTGTACAAATGTTCCTTGTACATCTCAATTCTCATCTGCTTTTGGCCTATTTTTCCTGCTAGTGCCAGCTGCTCACACTTGCTGTCAATAGTGAGTCCCAGAGCCCAGGAGCACACTTGGGTGAGTCCGTCACCAGCCAAAAAGGGAAAGGAATAGGGCTGTGCAAAATGGCAGCGTTCCATTTCAACCAGCGTTTCGAAGTTTCGACAGAACAGCGTTCCGTTTCAAATTTTGTTTCGATTCGAAATGGCTGTTCTGTTCCATTCTGTCGAAACAGTTTTGCTGTTTCAAGCCTGTTTTGACGTTTCACCCATAGGATATAATGGGGAAGGTTGAAACAGCCTATCACTTTGTCATTTCTGGCCTGATTTGGATGAAACTTGCAGGAATGGTAGCCTGAGGGCATGAAGCCTTCCAAGTTTCAAGGAGACGGGTGCAGGGGGTTCAGGGAAACTGCACCTCAAGCTGCAGACAAGCAAAACTCGTGACATGGGTGACAGTGTGTGTTAAGGTGCAGCAGGGTGAAAGCTGCAGGCCTGCTAGGCCCTGCTGTAGCCACAAAGCCTGCCAGCTTTCAAGGAAATAGGTGCAGGGGGACTCTGGGTTCTGGGGCCCTGCACCTTTGGCTGATGACAGGCAAAACTCGTGACATGGGTGCTTGTGCAACTGTGTCTGTCTTGGGGCAGAGGGGGGGAAAAACTACTGCAGGACTGGCTGCTAGGCCCTGCTTTTGTTTTGGGGGACAGGGGGGTAAAAAAAAAACCTTCTGTAGGCCTGCCAGGCCACGTTGCAGCCACAAAGCCTGCCAGCTCTCATGGAAATAGGTGCAGCGGGAGTCTGGGTTCTGGGGCCCTGCACCTCTGGCCGCAGGCAGGCAAAACTCATGACATGGGTGGGTGACTCTGTGTGTGTGTTCAGGTGTGCCCTTCCTGGTGCTGGGGCCTCTGCACAACACGGCAATGTGCCCCAGTGAGGTCTCCTACTCCCCTACAGCCTCATCTCAGTCCACCACTGTAAACGCGGCAGGTGAAAATAACTTAGCTGGCTCAACACCAATAGCACCAGCAGCATCTAACATAGCCAAACGGAACTGTCACAGAGCCTTTCTTGTTATAAAGGAATTGACAGCAAGAAGTAAAGATGTTGTGTTGGATAGGATGTATGTTACTCGTGGCGTGTGTGATGGCTTATCCTGTGTTTTTATGTTTATATGTTTATTATGCAAAAAACCAGAATGGTTAGAGAAATGTATCTTAGCAAGCGTTCAGGTTGAAAAACCCTTTGTCAGGCTGAGGAAGTACCTACAGTTGGTGTGTCTCCTGGTCCTGGATGGAAAGAATAGTAAAGAAGCCACAAGACGGGCTTGTGGATGGTGTGCTAGCATGAGACAGTGGATACCCCTGTTCCACGTTCCCCTGCGTCCGCCATTCTGCCTCCCTGACTTTCTTTACCAGCACCTCCATCCACTGATTCAGCATTTGGCTGCTGCATATGGTGCTCTTCACCCTTGGGTCACACATGGTGGCCAGCACATGGACTGTATTGAACCGCAAGGGATCAAGCCATTTCTTGATGCGTTCCTTGAGCCGCCTCACCAGTGCCTGTACGTCTGGTGACAGTGGCCTGCCCCAGCCAGGAACATTGATCCCCTGGAAGCTCTCCATTTGGCTCTGAAGTTTCCTCACTATGGGGATCATCTGGCTAAGGAGGGCATCAGCAGCGCTGAGGCTCGTGGTGACCTCCAGGAAGGGCTTGAGGACCACCAAGATCTGGGAGATGGTATCCCACTCAGCTCTTTTCAGGGAGCTGCTGATCCCAATCTCCCCGAGCAAGGCCATCTCATGGGTGGCCTATTGTTTCTCCACCAGCCTCTCAAGCATCAGGTATGTGGAGTTTCACTAAGTCTCCACATCCTGCATGATGTGCTGTGGGATGTTCAGCTCTTTTTGTTTATCCCACAGCATCTTGCCCCACTTGATGCTGTGGTGGAAGTGGCCTGCCACCTTCCTGCATTTTGAAATTAGCTTGCTGGTTGTGATGGCGCCATCACCAGCAGCCCTGTCCCCCTCCAAGGTGTCCCTGGCAACAAGGTGCAACTTGTGTGCCACATAGCGGATGCCAACAAACTTGGCATCATGAACTACCTTGACCATATTGGCCCCATTGCCGACGACCATGAACCCATGGGTGAGTTCGCCCTGCCCAGTGAGCCACCCCTGCACCAAGTGGTTCATGGACCCCATGATTTCTGTTGCTGTGTGGGACTCATCCATCACCTCAGCTTGAAGGAGAGCCCACCGATGGCCTGACTGGTCACACCAGTGCCCTGTGAGGGAGAGGTAGGCATGATCTCCACCCCGGATGCTCCAGATGTCTGAGGTGAAGTGTAAGGCCACCTGCGGACCTGCCTTGCACAGCTCCTCCCTCAAGTACTCCATGCATGCCTCATACAGGGATGGCACCACTGTCCTACTGAAGGTGGTGCATGCAGGCACTTGGTATGATGGGACTGCAAGCACCATGAGCCGCCTGAACCCTGGTTGCTCAACTAGGGAGAATGGCTGGCTGTGAACAGCAAGCATCTCCCCAGTGCTGTGGGTTAGCTTGCTTGCGTTTGGAACGCGTCCCCCTTTATGTCCACCTTTCCCCCACTGTTTCAGGGTGGCCTGCCTCTGCTTTGGGGGGAAGGGGGCTTTGGAGTGAGCGGGGGACTTCCCTTTGGGCATGCTCCTGCTGGTGCCAGGCTGAGGAGGAGCAAGGTCAAGGGGGTGGTGCCTGCGGAGATGCATCAGCATCCCTGTGGTGCTCATGTGTTTTGTTCCCTTGCCCCAGCTGGCTTTGCCTCGGCAGTGCAGGCAGATAGCATATGTGGGATCATCTGCCAGCTCAAAATGATCCCAGACCACACTATGCACTCGCTTCTGGGGTGCGGGTGCATGTGTAGATGCTGCTGCACTTTCCCCCTCCTCAGCAGGCAGAGGCACAGCAAGAGGAGGAGCAGATTCAGCTGAGCTGCTTGCCTCCACCTCTACATCAACCTCCTCTGAAGTGCCTTCTGGGGAAGGAGACCTGTCTCGAAGGGAAACTTGAGGGGTGTCAAGCACAAACTCAGGTGATTCCCACTCCTTCCCCAGAATTTCGCTTGCTAAGGCACTGAGATCCAGATCCAGCACCAGCTCTTCTTCTGGCACTAGAAGGCTCAGCATGGGAAGTGAAATGGGGGTGGAATAGGCTGCTTTGCTGGTGCTGCTGGTTGTGGTTGTCGTCATGGTGGGGGTGAGGGGGGCTATGGCTGCTGCACGTGGAGGGGATGCAGTCTCGGGCAAAGCCAGTGGAAGTGGCACTGCACCCTTCTCCTTGCTGCTTGTAGCATTTTAGCTGGAGGAAAGAGGCTGTGTCTCAGTTTGGGAGGTGGGGGGCGGGGAAACTTACAGTTCTCCCTCTACCCCCTCTTCCGCCCCTCCCTGAAGGCTGGCCACCTGCCTTTCCACCACGTTTCATGGTGTGTTTCATGTCTTCCTTTTCAACAAATATATAAATGTATTTGCGTTCCTATATAAATTTAAAAAATGTAGGTGTGGAGCAGTGAAGAAATGTATGAAAACCAATAGAAATATATCTGTCTCCATATATAAATTCAAGAGCATAGGTGTGGTGCAAAGAATCAATGTATGAAAACAAATATAAATATATCTTGCTTCCTATATAAATTCTCTAATGTATGATGCATGGTATGCTGCAAAGCTTTAAATATATAGAAATAAAATAGAAATATATTTCCCTTCCTATATAAAGTCAATTCTATAGTAATCCTATCCAATATAAGTATAACATTCAAAAGAATAAATCAATGAATATAATAATAAAATAAAAGCACCTACAAGAAAAGGTATTCTGAAATCCCTCTTGCTAGGGTAGCAAGCAGGGAATCCTTTAGAAAATCAGTGCTGCTAGCTGTAGTGGTCTGACAGTGAGCTGCTAGACCAGACAGCTCAATAAGTGACCCCAAAGCAGAAAGCAGGGCAGTTCAAAAAATGCTGGCTTTTATGCAGTTTTT
>NW_005842222.1:850257-855364 GCF_000455745.1 Alligator sinensis
TCCCTGCAAGAAAGCCATTGAAGATAAGCCCCAGCTTCAGAGTCAAAACTCAAAACATTTTGAATTTTTCTAAACGTTTCGACCTGCCCTGTTTTGTTTTGACCCTGTTTTGAGGCTGCCTGTTTTGTTTCAACTTCGCTGTTTCAAGGTCAAAACGGCTCGAAACAGCAACAAAACAAAACGCGCGGCGAAATTTTACACAGCCCTAGAAAGGAAGCCTGCTGTCATGAAAAGATGCCTTACAGCTAGCTGCCTGTTATTTTTCAGTGCATTGACACTTCTTTCTATACTGTTGCCTCTAGAAAGGATGCTGTCTCTGCGCCTCCCAACCGAGGGATTATTACTCTGCATGTGCTGGTAAAGTGGGTTGTCACTGGAGTTGACCCAGCTCTGTGGCTGTACTGTGAAGCTTCAGTGAAAAGTCACCACCATTTTCTATTTCTTGCTTCAAGTCCCAAAGGCCCCTAGCTATATTGATTTCTGATCTGTGGCTTACTGGAGTTCACTCCTCTCTGTTGCTCTCCTCTATAGCTTCAGTGAATAGCTCCCATAATCTCTCACCAAGGTCCTGGATCCAGATTTTGCCAGCCACTGCACCATGGAGAGGGTTCAGTAGCATATGGGACACTTCATAACAGCCCATGGCACCAACATTTGGCACCACCTTACAACGTGCATTGACCAGCCCAGACGGGAGTCTGAGGATCAGTCTGGCAGCAGCTGACCTTCCTACTCAGCAGAGGTCCCCCCCTGGGCCCCACCATACAGCATACATCTCATACTGGGCTTGCCTAGAGCCCCAGAGATCTTATGCCCAGGAGCCCATTACTCCACTGGGCTCATCTGAGCCCCTGGCCTGAGTCACCACCAGTTCTATTCAGGGACTGGCCTAGCCCCTCAGTAGGTTCACGCTCTCTAAGCCCCTCTCCTAGGCTGACTTAGCTCTTCCTTGGGCCCATAGCCATTTCCTCAGGGCTTCGGACCTGCCTGGGTCCCTAGGAACCTCTTCCACCCCTGTAGTTCCTACCCTTGACCTTCAGAACATTCCTGGGAGCAGCAGATCTCCAGCAAGGTGATGTTACTTCAGCAGCATCCCTGCAGCTACTGCCAACTCTGCTCCTCAGGGCCTGCTCTTATGCTCAGCCCTGCTTCAATCAGGCAGCCTTCTGGCTTTCAAGTTACTGCATGATTGGCTCTGCAGTCATCTGCAGGCTGCCTCATAGCCTGCTCAAGCCCTTAAAGTGGCAAGCCCCAAAAGGTGAACTGCCACAGTAGGTATCCACTCCTCTTTCCCCTCCTGTGGTGTGTGTCCCTTTTACTGCCCACTTGTTCAGGACCAAGGTTTTGATTATAGTGACTTATCACACACAGCCAGCTCAGTGCAGTTCTATTCTCTTTTTGTCACTACCAGAATAACAACATTTAAGGCACAGACAGAAGTGACTCAACCTGGCCACAGAAAGCGGTCTATAGTTGTGACCAAACACAAGTGCATGGCTGCAGACAGCTTCTAAAATGGCCAGTCAGATGAAAATCTGAACCCTCACTGCATGATGGGCCAGATGAAGACATTTCAAAACAGCATGTCTTCTGTAACTTCTGTCTGTGCTGCTGGCTAGCCTGTTGGTGTGTTCATATTAGAAGCAGGAAAGGGAGCAGAGGGAGTTTGGTCTGGGAGATTTTAGTCCCTACTGGAGAGTGGAGCAGGTGTATTGGAAACCCCCTGAAGGTGGGGTCTCCAATTCACCTGCCCCACTCTCCATAGCCAGCTGAGGAACCCCCAGAATGAGCTCCCTCTGCTCCTTTTCCCACCTCCCATTGTGAAAACTTTGCAGCCTCGCAGAGCTGCTGGCAGCCAGTAGCTACATTCCCCTTCCTGTGGAACCATCAGTGAATTTCTGTTTGTTCCAGGGGATCCTTGTAACTCAGAACGCTTCCTCCAATGTGTTCTCAGTTACAGCAGGCAGCTGTACTTCTGTTTGCACCCCTAATTACCATGTTCAGGTTATACCAATCTGAAATAGATATATTGTGGCCTCAGGTCCAACTGTGGCCTTGGGTCCACCATGATCAGCTGGCTAGGAAATTGGCTCCGTGGTCGGACCCAGAGGGTGGTGGTTGACGGAAGTCAATCATCATGGTGCCCTGTGACTACTGGGGTCCCTAGAGGCTCTGTCCTTGGACCTATATTTTTCAACATATTCATTAATGATGTGGACACTGGAGTCAGAAGCGGACTGGCCAAGTTCACCAATGACACCAAACTCTGGGGTAAAGCATCCACACCTGAGGACAGGAGGGCGATCCAGGCTGACCCAGGCTCAGGAAATGGATGGACGAGAACCTGATGGTGTTTAACACTGAAAAATGCAAGGTTCTCCACTTTGGGAAGAAAAACCTGCAGCATGCTTATAGGCTCAGCAGTGCTACGCTGGCTAGCACTATGGACAAGAGGGACTTGGGGGTCAGGATTGACCACAAGATGAACATAAGCCTTCAATGTGATGCTGTGGCTAGTAAAGCAAGCAAAATGCTGGCTTGCATCCATAGATGCTTCTCTAGCAAATCCCAGGACATCATTCTCCCATTGTACTCGGCCTTGGTGAGGCTGCAGCTGGAGTACTGCGTCCAGTTTTGGGCTCCACAATTCAAAAGAGATGTGGAAAAGCTTGAGAGAGTCCAGAGAAGAGCTACATGCATAAGCAGAGGTCAAGAAAACAGACCTTATGACAACAGGCTGAGAGCTATGGGACTCTTCAGCCTGGAAAAGCGCAGACTCACGGGTGATCTGGTAGCCACCTATAAGTTTATCAGGGGTGTTCACCAAGATCTGGGGGAAGTTTGTTCACCAGAGTGCCCCAAGGGATGACAAGGTCAAATGGTTAAAACTCCTGCAAGACCGTTTCAGGCTGGACATATGGAAGAATTTCTTTACTGTCCGAGCCCCCAAGGTCTGGAATAGGCTGCCATCAAAGGTGTTTCAAGCACCTACTCTGAACGCCTTCAAGAGAAAATCAGATATTTTTCTTGCTGGGATCCTATGACCTCAATGAATGGCAATAACTTCCTGCCCCTGGGGCAGGGGGCTGGACTCGATGATCTTCCGAGGTCACTTCCAGCCCTAATGTCTATGAAATCTATGAAATAACTAAAATATCCCTGCTCAGAGGAAATAAATGCATTGTCTGCTTTTTGTCTTTAGGCATGTCTATGTGCCAGTCACAGAAGTAACCGCAGCTTATGTAGACATACCCAAACTGATTTAAAAACTACCTAGCTCAAATACTGGTCACCATATAGCCAAAGCAAGATGGAGCTCAGATCACATACCCTTTTCCCCAGACAGGTTTTGCAACCTTCACTAAGCTCTGTACCGCCACAGTTAGACTAATAAGTATCTGAGGCAGTTCATTTATAACTAATCTGGTTAAGTCTACTCTATGCAGAGTCAGTGCTGTAGGCTACGGCAGAGGTATCAAACATATAACCCACAAGCCAGATCTGATCACAGAAGTGAGACATCTGGCCTACAGGGCTTCTCATATTCCAGAACATCCACCTTCAGATCTGGCCCATTGAATCAGAAACTCTGTTGGTGGTGCCAGCACCCAGAGTTAATGCTGCCACCACTCACCCCACTGCAGAATTTCCAAATTGAGGAGCAGTGATGGTATTAAACATCTAGGCACTGGTTACCCCACTGTTGAATTTTTGTGTTGTGATCCCTGTTGGGGATGCCTTTTAATGGTCTGTGACAGCTCCCGCCCACCCCCCCTGCCTGAGTCACCTGCCTGTGGTGGAGTGGACAGCGCATTGGTGAACCAGTACCATGCAGGCCAGAAGTGCACTCCCAATTCCCAGAACCCCAGGGCAATGGGCCAAAAGCATGCTGTCAGAGGCAAGGGAAAACAGCAGCTGGGTGACCTGAAGCAATCTGACTGTTCTTGCCCCCACCAGAGCACCTGGAGAAGAGCCAGATGCTCTCCCCACTGCAGGGGAAGCCAAGGAGATACAGGACATGTACCCCACAGTGGCTGGGCAGCCAGCTGCCCCCTACATGGCACGTGGGGAACCAGCTGCATCCCTCTCAGCAGAGACTCACAGGGAAGCTGTGAGTGTGGTGCATGTGAGTACCAGAGAGATACTGCTAGCAGGCCCCTCAGCAGGCAGAACCAAGCTGGATCCTATCCATGGCACAATAGGGGCTGAGCATGCACCCAGAGACCCCCATGCCGGAGGACCCTAGCCCAGCAGGGCCTGGAACAGGTACCCAGGGGCTGCCCACAAGGAGTAACTGGGGAAGAGCTCCCCAAAGCAATACCTAAACTGCACAGGCCTACCAGGGATGCCCGTGGACTAGCAACTTCACAGCAGGTGGCTGGGAGGGAGCACAGGCCTTGTGGGGGCACAAGAGTGGCCACTCCAAAGCGAAGCCAGACCTGACCCAGTGCCAACACAGGAAGGGCCTGCCCAGACAGGACACATTGCCCAGAGGCCTAAGAGACCCAATAAGGAGATGAGAGGGGCATAAGGCCTAAAGTAACTCACACCCCAAGAAGGAAGAGAAGCTCAGGGCAGTGAGCCACCAGTGCCTTGCCTGGCTGCCAAGCTGAGACATTTTGAGTTCATCTTACCTGTTTAGTTGCTATTCTTCTATGTTTCTGTATTAATGTGAACAGAGGGCAGACCCCTAAGGATCCAAGCCTCAGTGTAACACCAGGGGGCAGCCCATGTGGCAAACACCTACAGCAACCCAATGAATGGCAATAACACCAAGCAGAAAGGAGTGGAGTGTAGGGGAGGAGAAGCCCCACAGAAGATGCACCACTACAATCAAACCCTGCCTATAGAAAACCACTAGATCACTTCCAGGTAAGTACAGGGTCATCTATGGGACATCAAGTCATGGCAGGAAAGAGGGTCAGGTGTGATGTGGCCTAGGGGTGCAGGGCACACCAGTGACCCTGGGGCATCAGTGCTAGGTATGAGTCTGTCACATGGCAGTAGGGCAAGTAGTGGTGGTGTTTACCTCTGTGCTAACATGACAGCTCACATAGCTGTTGGGGGTTAATGCCTGAGCCACTGTGTCAGCACATGGCAGGTTAAT
>NW_005842222.1:855374-886544 GCF_000455745.1 Alligator sinensis
CCATTAAAAACATTCTCTTCTGTTGTGGGCATTCTGAGTTCTTTGTAACAGAATAATTGCTCTAGTATTCATCCATAGAAAAAAAATGTTTAAAACAATGATCTGGCATTTTCCTTATGGGTGCTTTAAGTCTGAAAGGTGGAAAACCAGTTGTGTAGAGGTACCCTTTATCAATTCTCATCCTTCAGTTCACCAGTAGATGTTAGCAAAGAGCTCCTGCCCCACCATCCGCAACAGAACCCTCAACACTGGGCTATACTGATAAGGAAAAAAGTTAACTAAAGGTTAACAGCAAGATTGTCTTAAAATCTCTTATGAATATTTTATAACTTGCCAGGCAAGGTTCTTTGGGTAGATGTGATATCTTTTATTAGACCAACTGAGTAGTTGGAAAAAAGTTCTTAGCAAGTTTTTGGGCACAGTCACCCTTCTTCAGGCATAGGGAGTTTCTGCTGTTCTGAGACTCTAAGGAATGAGAGAAGGTAAAAGTGTGACAGGATGACAGTGAAAATGTAAATACTGTAGGTAGAAATTAGGAAAACAAAAGGTAGAGCAGGGAAGGGAGGGAGGGAGGGAAGAAGCAGGGGCTGGGGGGTGGAGCCAAAAGTGAGTAAGGGAGATTCTACAGTAGTAGTAATTCAAGGTAGAAAAGAGGCTGCCTGTGAAAAAGGAAATAGCTGCAAATTAGGAAGACAAAGGGCAGAAAAGGAGGGGAAGGGAGAAATGGAGGGGGAAGAAAAGTGTAAGAGTTTAGGTCCAGCAGGTACCCAGTGAATCAGATGTCAGGGTGGTTGTAATGTGTCATAAATCCAATGTCTATATTGAGGCCATGAATTTTTATATTCAATAGATTTATGAAGTGAAGTTTGTAAGCTCATCTACAAAAGGTATTTTGTAAATTCCCTTTGAGAATTAGAACTGAGAGATCGGAGTGGGAGTGATTGTTTTGTGAGAAGTGTGCCCCCACAGGTAATTGGCAGACAAGGTTCTTTGGGTGAATCTGATATCTTTTATTAGACCAACTAAATAGTTGAACAACAATTATTAAACAAGCTTTTGGGTTCAATAACCATTTGTCAGGCTAAGGAAGTTTCAGCAGTTGGTGTGCGCTCTTCCTGGATGGAATGAAAAGTAAAGCCAGAGGCTGGGCTGGTGTGCAGACAAGACAGGTAGTCAGTGAAAATGTAGATTGAGGAATCAATGGGTGAGAGAGAGGCTGGGTAGGGGGGGAGAGAAGGGGGATGAATAGTGGAGAAGTACCTGGGAAGTCAGCTGTCATAATGTGTCATAAATCCAATGTCTATATTTAGTCCATGATTTTTAGTATCCAGGAGGTTGATGAAGTGGAGCTCATAGGCTCATCTCTGGGAAGTGTTGTGTAAGTTTTTCCTTTAAGGATCAGGACTGAGAGATTGGAGAGAGAGTGGTTTTCTTGTGAGAAGTGTGGCCCCACAGGTAATTGGGTATTCCTGTCTTTGATAGATTTCCAGTGTGCCTTTATTCTGGTGTGCAGTTGTTGTTTGGTCCCACCTATGTATTTTCCATCAGGGCATTTGGTGCATTGGATGAGGTATATTACATTTCTGGAGGTGCAGCTGTAAGATCCTGGGATGCTGATGCCTCTGTTGTGGGGTGTAGTAATTGTGGGGGTGGTGGAGATGTGTTGGCAGGTTTTGCATTTCTTGTCATGGCATGGTCTGGATCCATTAGGTGTGTTCTGGGTCTGAGGAAGTTTGCTTCTGGTGATGAGGTTGGTGAAGTGCAGTGCTTGTTTAAGGGCTAGGATGGGTGGTCCTGGGAAGATCTCTCTAAGAATTGGGTCTTCTATTATGGATTGCAATTGTTTGAGGATTTTCCATTTGGGTTTCAGGGAAGGGTAGTATGTCATAACTAATGGTGTGTGATTTGAGAAGATTTTCTTTTTGTACTGCAGCAAATTTTCATGTGGTATCTGGGTGGCTCTTTCAAAAGTGTGAATTTATAACTTGCCATTGTTTCATTTTCCAGGTACAGTTCCAGATAACTTCAGATAGACTGTATTTGTGACACTGATCACAAACACTGAAAATGGATTAGGAGTCTGTAAGCAAACTATACAAATCTCAGAATATGTTAAATGTTCCTTAATTAGTCAAGGATCAACTTGTTGTTTCAGTTTATGCTTTATTGTTTATGTTGCATTTCCATGCAATCCTCTTGTTTTTGAGAAGAATGAAAATTAAGCCAGTTGTAGTACAGGTGTTGAATCTGGCCTCTCTAAACATACAATTTTTTTGTATGTGTACTTCCTTTTAAGGCAGGATACTCTTTTTCTGGAAACAACAAGATTTGGAGTGGGGAGATGTTATCTTATTGCTGCCTTCTATAACATTATGTTGCAGGTTCTATAGCTTGATGTCACAGGTTCAAGCCCCTGTGGGATTAGAGGATCTCTTGAGGTCCCTTCCAAGCCTTATATCTCTATATGTTGCTGATGACTATCAAAAGTACTGGCTATTTCTTGGCTGTGCTATGTCCTAGGCAATCCTTCTTATTGTGTACACTAAAATGTGCCATACTGATTTGCTTTATCATGGATTTCAGCTACAGCTGGTGATATAGTAGTACTTATCAAAATATAAAAACACGCTTAGTTAAAATTTACAACTTGCTCTGGTACATTAAATATATCTGCTCACATAGGGTTTTATCATTTTTATTTCTCTGTTTTCTATTTCTTTTTTCCCATTGCCACTAATAATATTCGCTGCCTTTTATGTATACATCATCTGATGTCTGAGCTCATCTAGTATTATTGCAAAAGCAAGTAAAAAAAAAAGAGAGATTTTATTTACTCTTGTCTGCAGGAGTTTTATTTGATGCAGTAAATCTTACTATGTCAGTGATATACATTGTTGCATTAATACCTTTGCACGTTATTGGTTCCAAGAATCCTGAACAGCTTCACAGTCCCTTTTACTATAACCTTTGGAATCTGGGAAAGTAGCCGAATTAGGACTAGCAAACTGAATACCTTTTCTAATAGTCTGAACTATCTATCAGAATAGTTTCAGACTTGCTTCTTTCTTAATATACGAGAATAATATTAAAGCCTTCTAAACACTAGCATGCATTTGTGATCTTAAGTGTCTCTCTGTGTGTGATGCACTTGGATTCATTGTCTACATATGTAAATAAGTAGCACAGAGACATTGTTACATGCTTATTGTAACCCAAAATAAAATACTTTTAATTCTGTTTTATTTGTATTCTGTGTCAATAAGGTCTGAAAGATAGTGTAGAAATGACTGGATAATATTTATACAGAAAGATCTATACAAGCAAATATGCAACATCATAATTCTTTTAACCTATATACATTGATGTATTTTGCTGCATAGCTTTAGCCTGGGGGTAGCTGTTTTGTTTAAAAAGAGACAAAAGAGGGTTGTGTTATCAGTGAGAAATTTGCCACACAGACTCTTTTTAACTTTCTCCCCTGGTTCTCAGTTAATAAGTATCCTTCTTTCACATTTATAATGATAATCCTCTCTTACATTGTTTTACTTGAGGACGTGTGGCAGATAAACCTCAGTACAAAATTTGTGAGTAGGTTGTTACAATTTATTCTTATCATCGGGGATTATTGGAAACACCTCTTGTTTTAAAAGTGATTTTAAGAAACACTTACAATTTGACTCACAATGCTTAGGAAATATAACAAGCATACTGTTTTTATTGTTTATTTTATTAAACAAAATGTTTGAGGTAGTTAAAGAAATTCCAGGCAGTTTCTGTTCTCTCTCAAGCAGACACAAGCTTCAAGTGTCAAAGGAGCTAAAAACCTCAACCCTAAAACACACAAGCATGTTTACAGAGGCTCTGAAATTCAGCCTGTATCTTTTATTTTGATTTATCATTTCATATTTATTTTCTTTTTATAATGTTTTGAATGATTTATATAGGTGACAGCTGCTATAATTGTGTATCATACATTGATAGACATCTCTAACTGCACATTTTAAGTATATCCTAAGTAGCAGATTGTAATTCTAATGGCATTTTTTGTTAAGGCCAATAGACAACAGAATTTTCTTATCTGAGACTAGAGAACATCTCTAGCACAGAATGGCAATGTCATGTAAATATAATCAAGAAAAAACAAGGTGTTCAAGATGTTTGTGTTTTATTTTTTTTTAGGTCTTGGTTTTAAATGAATGCAGCAGTATTCTCTTCAGGATCAAAAAGCATTAACCCTGTGACTATTATCTTGAACCAGGAAGTACCTTGTAAAATAGACTGTTCTCTCTCCCTCCTTTTGCAAGAAAAGCCTCATTTTAAAACGTTATTGAATAGTACCATATCTCTTTTATAAATGTTATAAAGTTGTTGTTGTTGAAACAAAAAAAAAATCAATGGTTGGAAAATGTTTCATTTTGGAGATTTATGTTGATCTGAGACAAAAAGAAATGCAGAAATCTAGAACTCTTGGTTCCAAGAGTTTTTGGTTCATTTTGTTAAACTAATTTCTTGTCAGTTTGACATCAGCAATTTTTGGCTGAAATGTTGATCCTCAAGTGCTGCTTTAGTTCAGAGGATTCTGGCCATTCATTTCAAGTTGAAGCTTCAACATTTTATCAACAGTATTTTTAGGGATAAAATCAGACCTGCTTGTAGCAGTAGATCTGGATAACTTATTTTTTTGGAAACAACCAATCAACACATCCACCTTACCCTGGAACACTTCTGCCAGAAAAATCTGTCAGCTAAACTAGAAAAATATATGTTTCCATAAACTACAGTGAAAGTTCTAGGTTTTCTAATTTTTCCAGAAGGGCTGTGTCTGGATACCCAAAAGATTATTGTTATGATTGACTGGGATCCTCCCAAAAATGTGCAAGGGATCCAGTATTTCCTCAGCTGGAGAAATCTTTGATGAATCTGATGAAAGTTCACTAAGCTGATGACCCCCATAACTCCTCAAAAAGTGGCTTTATTTTGAATGATCTACAGAAACTGAGTCTGCTTTTGATTGTCACAATACCCATACAGTCTTGCTGATGCCTTGTGGAAGGTGTCAAAGTGTTTTTCATCACTAGCTTCTTTGGCCAATACATTGTTACCTTTTTTGACCCAAGCAGTTAGCCAAAAAATTCTGGGTGTGGCAAGTTGTGTTCATTAGAAGAACAAAACAGTCTCCAGTTGGTGGAACCTTGTTATATTTGAGAGAGACTGTCCCGTTCTACTGAACACAGCAGGAGAATCAACCAGCAGGGGACAGATGCAAGCCACGAGGGCTGTGCAAAATTTTGGCAGCTGTTTCATTTTGGAAGTGTTTCAGCCTGTTTCAATGTCCCAAACACTGAATCCGAAATGAAACAGAAAGCTCTGAAACATCTCCAAAATGAAACGAAACCATCCGAAACATTTCTGAAACGTTTTGGAATATTTTGGAGGCAGGCTTGTGGGGAAACAGAAACTCAGAAGAGGAAGGGGAAAGTCAGGGGGAGGGAAGGGACAGCTCTGATATTGTCATCTGTAGCTGGCCAGTGTCTGCAATCTGTCCCTGAGGTCCCTTCCAATCCCGGTGCTCTGGGGAAAGGATGACGGCTTGCTATCATCCTGCATGCAGATCCAGGGGCCTATGCAACCCAGGAAGAGTCTGGCGCAGTCCTGCAGCCTTCCTTTTAAAAGTGCTGGGAGGCTGGGGCCGGGTGGCAGATGGGGCCAGGGAGGGCAGCCATGGGGGCTTCTCCTGCGGCTTCCCTGCTGGGGCAGAGGCAGACAACCAGAAGACCTGCAGGAGAAGCCCCCATGGCTGCTCTGCCCAGTTCCATCCCCAGCCTGGCCCCAGTTTCCCAGCACTTAAAAAAAAAAAAAAAGCTCCATACCCACCAGCTGCAGCAGCAACTGGGACCTCTGGGTGCTCATGGCAGAGCCCCCCCCCCCATGCCATACAGGGCAGTGGGGGACAGCAGGGATCCCCCCCCACTTCTTGGCACCTGCGTAGCAGCTGTTGCATTGCAACACCCTCCAGTGTGACTCAGGAGGGTGCCACACACTGTCTGGGAGCTGGGGTGGCTCCACCTGTCAGCCAGAGCCCAGCATTACTCAGCCCCAGTGGTCTCAGCTCCCAGACAGCATGCAGCACCCTGCCAAGCCATGCTGCACCCATGCCATGGGGCAGATGTCATATGAGTGCCAGGTGGGGGGGATCACTGCTGCCCCCTCAGTGCCCCGCACTGCATGGGGGGGCTTTGCCATGAAGTCTTAGTGGCCTTGATCACTGCTGCTACAGCTGGTGAGTGCAGGACTTTTTTTTTTTTAAAGTGCCAGGGGGCTGGGGCCGAGTGAGGGATGGCGTCGGTCAGGGCAGCCATGGGGGCTTCCTCCATGGCTCCCCCCACCCAGGGAGAGGCAGACACAGCCAGAGGAGCCATGGGAGAACCTGCAGCTTCCTGGCTGTGCCTGCCTGTCCCCAGCCAATCCGAATCTCCAAATTAGCACCGAAACAGATCCAAAACACCAAAATGAATCTCTGTCCCTCTGAAATGGTCAAATCTGAAATGGAAACGAAACATAGCTGTTTTGCATAGCCCTACAAGCCACTCTTAGCTAGCTCAGCCCTCAAAAGACCTGCATCCCTAGGCTATTTTCTCAAGGTCCTACTCCCACTACTTCTGTCCTGTACTGTATTGTGTCCCATGCTTCCTTTCCACCTTTTCTCAGCACCTCTGGCCTCCCTCACAGACACACCCATTCAGAAACATTGGCCAACTAAGCTCTGCCACCCACATGTTCTAGGCATGTGCCTTTATCTTGGGTGGTGACATGTGCCTGTATTTGAGGTGGAGACTGCTGTTGTTTCAGTTGGTTGGTTACATAAAGAAAAGTGACTGTTACTTAAAACTACCTTTAATGAAGGGAGGTGGTTACACCTTGTAGTTTCAGTTAAGTTTAGACTAATCCATAAGAGCACTGTCCAGGTAACAAGGTAGGCTAGTATACCTGGTAATATCTGCACATGGCCACTGCTAAATAACATGTGTGGTATTATTCCAAACACAAGGCTATTATATAGACACAATCCTTTGTACATTATTTGTACAATTAATGTTACTCTCTTCAGTCTTCATGAGCAGGTTGGCTTAGTTTGACTGATCTTGGAGAAATGCTTACTGTTGGCAAATAAAAACATGAGGTCCTAACCAGAGGATTGACACCTTGTTCAATAAGTGACAAAAAGGCTTTATTTACTACAAGTATTCAAAGTTAAATGAGCCCAAACCAAAGCAAAGCCCAGTAATTAGCTATAAGTTGATGATTTCTCACCAAACAGGCAACAGAAAGGTGGTCTGTTTCTCTCCAACTTCTCAAGTAAGCTGACCACAGCAGTAGTTTGTTAGACAGAGAGTTCTCACTCTTGAAGTGTGTGCTGTTAGCTGTTTTACTTCTTTCTTATACCCTTAGTCCAGCATCTTCAAAGCATTCTTGTAGTTCTGTAAATCAAGAGAGAGTCCCAAGCAGTAATTAACAGGAAACTCCTGTTAATCAAACTGCTCATTATTGGTTATCAGAAGGTTCCAATTTGAATGAATTACCTTCCTCATTGACAAGAGGTTGTCCATATCTACTAAGTTTGGAACGTATCAAGAAACTGATTAACAACCAGGAAAAACACATGTTTTTGGAGAGTGCCCTTGGAGGATCAAGGGAACCACTAGGCAAAACAAGGTAAATCAGGAGGAAACAGCCAAACAAAAGCAAATCAGGAGGAGACACCTATCACATATGGAGAAAGTCTCTTCCTGCACATAAACGTGAGTTAATTGCAAAAGAAATATTTACCATACTAATTACTTAAGGATAGACATTTCACATGGTTACATACCAGACAACTTAAAATCATCATGAATATAGTAAGGTAAGCTGGAAGTGATACCTCATTATTTCTTCTCAGATGACCTAGCCATGAACTTGCATCCTCTCACACTATGCAGTTAACATCAGTATTTTGTATTTTAAATTATGTGTGTAGGCCACTGCTTAGCATGAATTTCAGAGTCATCAGTTACCACCATCTAATGAAGAATATATATTCTGTATTCTAGGTTTAAATACCTGCAAAAGCAGGTATCAAATTTAGGTGCGAATAGCTGAAGTGCATTAACACACATGTAGACACATTAAGGCTCATTAACACTGTGTACGGACTGACTTGGGACTAACTTTAGTCTCACATCAGTCCATGCACATGGCATCAATCTGTTTCAATGTGTGCATGTGTAGACACGAAACTAAATTGCTTTAATGCGCATTAAGATAATGCACATTAAATTTAGGAGCACCTAAAAGCATGTGTAGATACACCCAAAGAGTCCTCCATTTATTCCAGCTGATTTTGGATACAACTCCAGTCATGTCAGTGCTGAAGTTCTGGGTCTACTTTTGGCTTATCACAAAAGGTATAATAAAAAAAAAACCTAGAATTGCTGCTCTGGCATATTTCTAAATCAGCACTACTAGAGGGCTCACACACTAGAGTGTACACTCTTTAAAGGGATACTACCCAATTTTTGTAGATGACAGCCACTGAGAGGCATAAGACTAATCTACAGTATGGTTCACAACTCTATACAAACACCAGTTGAATCTTCCTAGAGTCAACATGAGTTTAGGTGTGAGTGAAATGCAGGTGTGTACCACCAATACATACAGTTTAATGATTCAGGTCCAGATCCACAAAAAAATGTAGGTGGAATATAGGTGTTTAAGTCCAAGACTGCAATTGTCAAAATGACCACCTAATCCCCCAAATCCTTATGTTCCCATGTTTTTGCAAGCAAATTATCTAGACACTTAAAGTTCTGTTTCTGCATGTCCCACCATCTTGGCAAAAAGAAGTGACCTCTGTTCTGTTTCTGTGACCCCTCTACACATACAGGTATTGTGCAATTAGCTGGTTAATTGTGCAGTTACCTTAAGACCAGCTGCACGTGCAAAATAGCTATTGCATGATAAAAAGATCCAGCCAGCTATAAAGTTAGTGTACATTTTTTTAGATCTAAGTTTACAGCTGGTTGCTATTGAGCTTTAATTTGTATGTTGTGACAGGGGGCCATCCTGAGGCTGCCCTCTGCATTGGCCTATCCACCTGTCTTGGACAGTCTGCCTGCCTATCTCATCTGCCATGCCTTGTTAGTAAATAATTAAGTTGTTTATTAGGCAGGAAGCTGCCCTTCGTGTGCTCAGCTATACCAAGTGGTACATACACACCTTCCCTACATGTGTCCCATGCCTTGCAGGTGTTATTACCATCGTCAACTCTATACGCCCCTGGGGTTGAACCATCTGGCTCCTGTCTCTCTGCAACACGCTGTCACTGGGTTCTCTGGTTACTGGCTTTCTGTGCCTTTTCCTCAGATGCCTGGCTGTCTCTTCGACACCTGGCCCTGTACTCCCTTAGCTGTGTCCCTTTGGCGCTATGGGTGCTGCACCCCTCTGGCTGTTGCGCCCCTCTGGCTGCACCTCTCTGGTGCTATGGACTAGCTCTGACCCTGTACCTGCTCCTCTCTGGTGCTCTGGGCTCACTGTGCCCCTGTGGCTGCGCCCCTCTGGTGCTTTGGGCTCACTGTGCCTGACGCTGGGCTCCACCAAATCATATGCCCTCTCTCTCCAGGCACTAATGAGGCCTCCAAACCTCCCCTTCTAGCCTCATCCCGATCCTCCAGGGCAAACATGAACACAAACACAAGCCCCTAGGCTATAACTTAAATACTAGTAAGAACAACAGTTAAACAACAGCCTCTTTAAGGGGATAAACTTCCACTCACAGTAACATTCCCCTATTCTAGGTACCTGGGAGACTCCCTGTAGTCATGAACACCATGTACCTCTGGAGGCCAGGGCGTGGTGGGGCATGGCGAGCTCCTGCAGGCAGTGGCGATGCTGTCAACAGCAGGAGTGTGGCAGAGGTAAGTGGGAGCTCCCGCAGGCAGCCGCAGCACTGTTGGTGGCAGGGGGAAGGAAGGGTGGTGAGCACCAACCAGCAGTCAGTGACCACCTGTAGACGCTGCCAACACTGCCGGCAGCACCTTTTTGCAGGGGGTGCACAGCCATGCTCAGGGGGTCCACGTGCACCCTCTATGCGTTGCCAATGCCTGCAGTCATGTAGCACCTAGATAGCAGAGCAGGCAGTACTGGGAGAGCTAGGCAGGCAGCACCAGGTCTCAAGTAGTTTCAGCAGGCAGGAGCTTCCTCCCTGTCAGTTGCCAGAGAGAGATTGTGTGTTTACTAGCTACAGCCTGGGCCTATAACTCAGACCCCTGCCTCCTGCCCATCAGGTGATGTCAGCAGGTGTGGCCCATTACTCCCTTAGGCTGTTATCCCAGCAACCTGCAGCTAGGGAGCTCTACTTAGCCTGCCAAGCTCCCTGGCCAGGCTTCTTCAGCCTTAAGGAGCAGGCACATCTTAGTGCCCTGCTACACATGTGTGGCAGGGTCTCCCCTGTGTCTGGGAGCCCCGTCAGCTGATGGGGCTCCCAGTCACAGAGGTGCACCTTGCCCAGTATGAAACTCCCAGGGCCTGGGGATCACACCTGCTATGATCTCTAAAGCTCAAGGGAGCGTGAAACCCCCAGCTCATGTGGGGCTTTTGACCCTGGCTCCACCTCATGCACAGCTGGGACTGAGAGACCCTGCAACTGATGGGGCTGCTGGTCCCAGCTGTCCCTCATGTAAGGTTCAGCTGGGACCAAGAGCCCTGGCAGTTGCAGGACTCTGGGTCCTGGCTGAGCACGAGGCACAGCAGGGCCTGGGAGTTCCAGCACTTGCGGGGCTGTCAGCCTCAGCTGCATGTGGTCCTGGTGGCTAGGAGCGTCCTCAGAAAAGAGCTCCCCCTGCAGCAGCAATAGGGCACAACTGGATCTAATGTGCAATCCTACAGTTGTGCCTCCTGCCATGCACATGTGGGCTCTGACAAACTTGGACAGCTAACTCTTGGAGAGATGGTTTTGGGTTGTGACATAGGTGCTACCCTATCCCAAAAGGGGAAGGATTAGGACACACACTTTTATCAGCACTTTCTGTTGGTTTCCCACTTGCTGTGCCTGCTGTGGTACATTCATTGCTGAAACACCCAACTCCTCCCATAAATGACATAGTACATAACCCAGCACATTAACATGAGCACATAACCAGTTATATACTTTTCTGCACTGTGCACTAGATTAGATTATTTATTATTACTATGATTCTCCCATTTCCTTTCCTTGAAACAGCCTCCAGGCCAAGTTCTTGATTTGTTTTATGTGGCAATACAGTGGCTTGACAGCTGCAACAATCCAACCAAGGCTGCTTAGCTTGGTGCACAATGATGACGAGTGGGAGGGTAGGTGATTCCACCCTGGGAGATTCAGTAGCATGGCAGGTTTCAGCATTACAAGACATAGGGCCCTTTCCCAGCAGTGAATGACATGAACAAAGAAGATTAAAGTAGTGAGGACAAACATGCACTGCTCCTTACCTGACTGCTTGTTCTGTGGGTAAGTAAGACTCTAGTCCCCGGGGCTTAATTCAACACTGCTCACAAACTGTAATATTTGATGTGTGATGCACAGGTGTCCTGGTGCAACCAGAGAATGAGCAGAGGCTACTGTTCATGCTTTTCCTTTTATGGTACTCTGAACAAACAGATTTGAGAGAGGAATTTAGTTTTAAATCAGCTGTTGAATCTATTTGCTTCCTAAACAAAAATTGTACTCTGACTGCAGTTAGTCATCTGTACTGAGCATGTGATAGAATTTTGCCTCCTTTTATCCTGAAGAATAACATGCAGTTATTTATCATACCATATTTTAGAATGTTTACCTTTGCATGATGTGAATAATAATTTAAATAACAATATTAACATTACTGCAAAGCATTTTCCCATCCAGGTGGTCCTAGCACTGTTAAAAAAATGCTCAAATGTCAAAAAATATTTTTCAGATCTTTTAAAATTATTAATGATCTTAGTCTGTGCCACCCAACCTGCAGACTTGAAACCCACAGGGGTGCTTGCTAGGAGAGCAAGTATTTCAGAACAGGGGGAAATTCAGGCCACATTAAAGCCAAGTCTCCCATTGACTGTAGTGGGGCCAATATTTTTTCCCTGGTTGTCATTACATATATAATGAATTTAAGGCATTTGAATTTGTGGACCTCAGATGATGGTGCCTCTGCATGAATATGTATGGGACTCTTACTTTATTTAAGACTCAAGTATTATAATTATAGGCCTTCCTGGATAATGTGGTAATGTGAGTTATGAAAAATGAAAAGCCTAACATCCAGGAAGCAGGCATATGAAGTAGGACTACTGATCAAACGTGGGATGTATTTACTTAACTGTTGGAAATGTAAGAAGGACCAGGTGCTAGTATTGTTAGGTGAAAGAGTACATATTTACCCTATACCAGAAACTGTCTTTATGTTTATATTGCATGAGGTGCAGCACACAATACAGAAAAATGCATCTGGTAACATATTTCTGCCTTTTCTTGTGTGCGACAGCCTTTCTGCCCTGTATCTGTCAGGTGGTTCCAGTGTTAAATATAAAGCTATCAGCTTTCCAATCTGCCTTCCTTATTTGTTGGCTGCAGGCTATTTTATTATTAGCATATATTTTGGTAGCACCCAGAAACCTCTACCACGGTTTGTGTTAGGTACTGTACAAATATCTAAAGACAAGGTCCTTGCCACAAAAACTACAGTCTATTTGCAGTATGGCCAACTTTAGTGACATTTGTCTGAATCGTATTTGGTACTTTTCTGAAAGTTGCAACTCTTGGAGTTAGGTGATTACATGAGACTCTCCACATAACTGAGGTGATTATATGAAGCTCTGGCTTGTAGGAGGTGCTGGAGTGAATTTTCTTGGGGACTCTTAGTGATAGATATTTGCACGGTTGCCTGCCATGACAAGGGACTGTGCTTGGGAGACCCCTTGTGATTGCTGGGGCCTTACGTGTTGCACGGCTTGCCGGGTATGTAGCCCCTCCCCTCAACTCACCTGCCACGACTTTGATGTTATACTATCAAGAGAGGGGGTTCAGTGGAGATCTTCCTGGGAGGGCCTCCCGGCATACGGTAGTACTCACGATTTTCTTGGCACAATGTTCCATGGGGCTCCACCTCCCCTACACCCTGTCCACTCACCAACCAGAAGGGTGACCGTACAATGGTGGTTTTGGCCCTGCGGGGTTGTCCACAGCTTGCTTCAGGTGGGGTCCCACATCTGCGTGGGCTCAGTTGGCTCTTGTCCCACTGGCCTCAATGCACAGCCTTCCCTCCCTACCTCTTTGAATTTTTCCTTTTTTCCTTCAAAAGAAATATTCACCCGGGAAGGAGAGGGATGTGAAGCTTGCTGCCTCCTTTCCCCCAGCCTCCTACAGGGGGCTCAAATGTCTCTCCTGCTCTGTCTCCTATAGGGAGCTTAAGCACTTCTCCCTGTCCGCCTTCCGCAGGGAGCTGATGAGCTTCCCCTGCTCTTCCTGCTGGTGACGCACCAGCTGTGCCACTCCTCTCCCACACAGGAACCTCAGTACATCTGGCATGCTGTCCACCAGCCACTCTCTCTCTCTCTCTGGCTCCTCTCCCACCCGGGTTCTGGTGGGGCTTTTAAACTTTCCTGCAGTGGCCGGTATGACCACTGCGATTGGTCCAGCTGTTCCCCGCATGGGAAACAGCTGATTAAACAGCCAGCATAACGCCGGCTTGAGTGGCTGTGGCCATGGTCCCGGCTCCTGCTCTGGCTGCCCGGCAGGAGGTAAGTTATCCCCGCAGAGGGTCTGTTTCCGGGGTTTGGGGCCCATGGGGATTACCCTCTCCCCTTCGGAAGCCTGTGGGGGCGTCTCGCTACCACACCCCTTCATTAGAACAAACCAAAATCTAATTAATCTTCATGCAGGGGAAAGCTTGTAAATGTGGCCTGAGTATGTCCTATTGGCTCAAAAATGAGAAGGTAAATGAAAGTAGCCTAAAGTTTTCTGTTTTTAAGATGCCTTAGAGTGAAGATTGTTTATACTTGTATGTTGAATGTTTGGACTGGAAATCATTTATATGTTTCTAATTTGGGATGGAAGAGAGTTTAGATTTTTGTTGTTGTTTGTTTTGGGGTTTTTTTGCTCATACCGTATTTGTTGTTATTTTGAGTAAGGAGAGAGGAGACAGGGGTTTTAAAAAAGGAAGAATATATCCCAGACAAAAAGCCACAACTGTTCTCAAACCAAAGCCAGTAACCAAAACTTCATTACAAATGAATTTAAACAAAATGCTCTGCTTCAAAAAGAGTAGATAAACAAATAATGGCACAGAAATTCATGGAAACTTAGGCTGTGTCTAGTCTACACTAGAAAGTTTTGCTGGCACTCTCCTTTCTTCCAGAAGTTATGCAAGTTGTGCCATAGAGACAGACCTGTAACGCTTTAACTGAGCCCTGCACTACCATGGCTATTCTGCTCCCAGTCCCTAAGCCAGCAATTCTTAACCTTTTAAGACTCAAGGCATCCCTCTTTAGACACAAGGCACCTCTCAGAGAATACAAGCTCTTAATTTTCACTCATTTTTTGACTACAGAGAAACAGTAGAGCAGTTCTTCTGTTGGCAAACCACCGGTCAGAATGTTCTTAACACTATAGGTGCTGCAGCACCCTGGTTGAGAATCACTGACATGGGCATGCTTTTTGTCTCTCATGTGCTGACTCCTAACACATCAGTTATTTAAGGCACAGTGTGTCAACAGTGTGTCTTAACATTTTTAGTTTTAACAGACCTAACGTGCCTCAAGCTGAACCTGCAATGCTTAATTTGATGGTAGATCTGCTGATGCTCATTTTCAGTGAGGGCTGACCAATGAGAGATTCCTCTGGGCAACAAAGGTGTTGCTGAGGAAAAGTGTTCTGGAAAAGATGAGACCAGGAATTAAAATCTCAGCTCTGCTAAGTGTTGTTTATATTCAGCATGTGACTCAGTCCCCTTACTTCATAAAAGCTTAACACTGTGTGACCTCAGCATTGCTAAAGGAAAATAATTGTATAAACGCATTTAATGTGCATTGATCAAGTGCTGAACTTGTAGAAGTAAGTCTTGACCTTGCTTAGTCATCTTGTGATAGAAATTACAGTGTGTTGTCTCCACTAGGAACTTACAGCAAGGTACATACTGTGGGTTAGAAAAGTAGAAAGGAACTCGCAGGACTTTTTCCTTGAATTTTTATCTCCATGTTTTTAGGGTTTGCAGCAGGGGGAGGTATATCCTGCCACTGTCACTAAATGCTGCTTTTGTTTGCTTATATTATATAATGGGATTGTAAAGGCTCAAGTCAGAAGGGGGAAATCTAGGTTTATGTCTCCTCAGAGAGAGTTGGAATTTTGAACCAGGGTTTTCCATTTGCAAGTTAGTGTTTTAATTACAGGCCTGGATAAAAGAAGGAACATCTCTTCCTCCTGTTCCCCTTTTTTGGGAGAACAGCACCAACCTAGCTTAAGTACCTACATCCATGAATAAATCCTGTGCAGAGAGACAATTCCCTCCAGCCTGAAATGAGACACTTAACTCTCTTTGGCTAAGTACAGACAGTCAAAAAGTCCGAGGCTGAATCAATTCAATCTTTGCAGGATAGTCTAAGCTGCATAGATTGAACCGATAGGTGAGTGAACAGACATTCACTTTTGATTCTGGAAATGCAGCCACATGCCTGCAGTAGCCCAAGCCAGAAGCTGGGGAGTGCTAAAGCACATTTCCCTGCTGGGCTAGACTGAACAACTAGGGTCAAAACTAGCCCACCCACCCTGCGAGGAGGGTTTGTGGGGGAGGTGGAAGGTATCCTGGGATGCTGGGGGACTGTGAGTTAACTTGAATCTAGATGGGATCTGGGACATAAGTTCAATAAACCGATTTAACCTAAATCAGTTAAGTTTGATGCTACATCCATCCAGGTTTATCTTAAACCAGTTTCAGCCATTTTGAAAGCTGTTTATGTGCACTGAACTTCTGTTGTGTTACAGATTTGAACTGGTTTCTGATCACTTATATCGATTTATGTGTAATTTCTGTCCCTTTTGTGAGTTTCTCACTTGGGTTCTCTTTAGCATTGTCTAGTGGCAGCTCAGACAGCTCCCTGCTCAGTGCCCATGCCTTTACAAACACTATTCTTAAAAATTTAATTCTTCCTATAGGGAACCTGGATGCCTAACTTGGCATTGCAAATTCCACTAGGCAGTAGAACATGTAACAGGTGTTATAAAGGCTTTCCTCATAAATCTAGTCACAGGTCTCTATTTTTTCATCACAGGGTACAAAAAACATGCAGGAGAGTCAGTGGAAATTATTTGTATCCTGTAGGAAGGCAATCCTGAATAGTTCAGAGTTCATGACTATGTTAACTTTTAAGTGTTCTAGCAGCTTGTTCTCTTCTTTCAATACCAGTTTCTCCCTTGGGTTCAATAAGCCTAGCACATGATAAGCAGTAAGTCATCTCTCTTTATAAGGAATTGGAAACCAGATATCAAGCATTATTAAGTCTGGGAAGTATGTCTATGCCCCAATCACATAATTATTTTCTTGCCAATACACTGTCTTCATTGTATTAACCTATGAGCTATCCCAAATAGTTAATTAAATTCACTTTGGACAGTGAGGTAACTTCTATTAAATCTATCTAACTATACATAGATTAGATCACAATTAAGCAAGATTTTTTTTAGACATCAAATAATTATTCTAAAAAGCAGTGAACTTTCACCCTGGCAAGAAAAGTAATAACGACTCCATTCCAGACAAACCAGACAAACCAGATGCTCTGCCAAGGTATAAACAAACCCAAATAAAAAGGAAAAATATGCTCTCTTAGATTCAAATCTCTAGCTTCTGTAACACAGTGAATGATAGGCAGACAAGGTATAATTCTACTGATTAAATAAATATAAAGATGATCCATAATTATATTATTTAAATGACCTGGTGATGAGTCAAGTGCTATGTTAATTCCACTGCTGTGATCCTTAACACTGGTCAAATGTCTGTGGGATATTTCTATTTTCTAAGGATATTTTCATATGCTGAGTTTCTCTCTTTACTTCAAAACAGCATTACTAATCAGTGCAGCCCTCTGAATGCAGGTATTCAGTGTAGGAGCCATGTTTGCTGCTTCCTAATACAAACGTGAAAGATTTACTCCCTTTTTGCAGTTTAGTTTCATACTATTGCAAACAATCTTGTAGAGTCCTTCATAAACTGACATGAGGTTATATAAATGTGAGATTATATTACCTCAAACATGAAATTACCATTTAAGTGACTGGGCTGAACTCAGTTGCAGACCAGAATCTAGATAGAAGGGAATCTCAGCTAGTGAATCCTATGTGCTAAAGGGGCTCAAAGAAAGTGTTAAGTGACACTTACCGTCCATTGAGTGATAAGCACCACTCAAGCTTGTCTCCTTTCTGGGTTAGTCATAGATCCCGTCCAGCCTGATTATATACATGTCACATCCAAAAAAGGCAAGCGTGGGCAGATTTTTTTCTGGCTCACTGAAACTGGCTCATTGAAACTAGCATACACAGTCATGCATTCCAAAGCCCTACTGTATGACTGACAAAAACATTGAAATTCAACCTGGTGGGGGGGGGGGGGGGGGGGGGGGCAAGTTTCTTACAGAATCATAGAAAAGTAGGGATGGAGGTCACTTCAGAAAGTCAGCCCCCTTACTCAAGGCAGGATCACCCCTATCTGAAGCATCCCGTACAACTGTTTGTCTAATCTACTCTTAAAACTACACAAACAACTTTGTTGCACAACTACCAGGCACTTTGCCCCAAAATACCAAGATTGCCTAACTGCTTCAGGTAAAGCAGGGGACAAAGGCACTGTCAATGTCCTGCTGCTGCAAGGACAGGAAGCAGTTTCTAATACACACTTGAGAGCCCAGGAAGAGGACCATGCTTCTAAAATAAAGGAAGGCTAAAATCCTCAAAATCCATGCCAATTAGACTGTGGGGTAGAATTCCTTCCTAATCCCAAATATGATCATCTGTGGCCACGTCTACACAAGACACGTACTGGGCAGTAGCTTGTTACTAGTGTGCAGTAGCGTCACTGGGCATGAACTGACGCTACTGCGCAGTAAGCATCACCAGGCAACTGTGCTGGGATGTTACTATGTATGCAGTAACACCGGTTACTGTGCAGTAGGTGGCTCATGTAGACAACCCTGTCTGACCCAAACTGGAAGATTGGAGCCCCTTTAACCAGGAACCTCTCATGTGTTTTTTTAAATTCTAGCAGGAGCATGGGCACATCCCAGTCAAAATCTGCAGCCTTGGCTGCAGCCACACCCAAAGGATCTGAAGAAGGAGAAAAAAAAGGACTGTTGTAGCAACAGGTGTCAAAGGTTTCAGTAATCTTATCCAAAGGTGATTGTCCCTGCAAACAACTGCAATTGAGGCTGAAGGAGCATACAATTTCCAACACATACAGCCTATGTGGGGGATGTGTGAGGAAGCATTTCATCAGAAGGCACCCGCTCACAGTTGCCCCTAGTGGGGATGAGAAGTTTCCTTAATGGCCACAGGGAAGTGTTTGGGAGCAAGTCATTGTCACAGTATGAACAGCATTAGGGAGTTATTCTGATTGCAGGAAAGCAGTTCTTCTTGCATGCTGTGTAGGCCTAGCTAGCAGGAGAGACTAGGATCAGCCTAGGAAGCTGAAGAACATGAAAAGCACCCCTTGTTGTGGATCTGCCAACTATGAGGAAAACACTGGCCTGATCAGGTTAAGGATTACATGCTTAAGGCCCCAGAGGTGGGGAGCAAGAAGCCCAGCTGGTTTTCTCTCACTAAATCTTAGATGAGGATGAATTTCTGAAGCCTATGGCGTGGGGAGGAAGAGGGGCTGCAAGACTGGGACAAGCAAAGGATGTGGGATGAGGGCAGGGTGCTCTTCCCTCTCATGCTCCACACCCTCCCCAAGCAGCTGTGTGTCTGCCGCCTACAGATGGGATGGGAACCTACCCTCCCACCACTCATCATCGTGGTGCACCAAGCTAAGCAGCCTTGGTTGGATTGTTGCAGCTGTCAAGCCACTGTATTGCCACATAAAACAAATCAAGAACTTGGCCTGGAGGCTGTTTCAAGGAAAGGAAATGGGAGAATCATAGTAATAATAAATAATCTAATCCACAGTGCACAGTGCAGAAAAGTATATAATGACTGCACGTATGCTCAACAACAGCTAAAAAGCAAACATGCTCCTTCAGCTGGTGCACCTGAACTAATCGGTATCATGGGCAAAATCCTACTCTCACCTTGACAGCTACAGAGACCCCATACAAAGAGCAGGTGAGAGGCTTTCTGAGCTCATGAATGGTGTGTGTATTTCCTGTGTGTCTTTGGTCCCAGAACTCTGGTGGCTTCCTGGAATTCCCCATGCAGCCTTGTTTTGGGGGTAAGATTAGGACTGTTGAATGCATTGCTATATAACACCACTGACTATAGGCTGCTATGAGCCCAGGTCTTCAATAAAGTTTTAATGCTGCTCTGCTGCATTGGTAACAGAAGATTATGTTTTTCTTCCTGGCCCCTGGAGTGTCCCTGGACCAAGTCCCAGTGCTAATAGTAAGAATGTTGGTTGTACATGTTTGTTACTGCATTTTTAAATATTAACAATTTGGTTAATTTAAAGCTAAGTTGTTTCATACTTATGCCTTTTCCCTGCTGAAGACTGATTACAAAAACCGTGGGTATGTTAAGTTTGGTGGGCAAGAGAACTATTGTTTTCTCTATTTTAGCAAAAAGAAACAACAAAATAGGGAAATAATTTTTGTAAACATGAACATTAAAAATGGTTGAAGGATTTTTCCCTAAATTTTCAGAAAAAAGAGAGAAATCCAGTCATGAAAACTTATCTTCCCAGAGAAGATTTGTTTCCCATTTCCACTTGAGTTAAGAGTGAATGGAAAAAGTTTATATTGAGTGTGTCTACACGTGCATTTATGCTGTCTTAAATTTACTGTGCAGTAAATTACTGCGAAGTAAGTGGGTATAGGCCGGCATCTACATGTGCAGGCATTAAAGCACATTAACACTACATGTGGCCTGACTTCAGACTAAAGTTAGTCCCAAGTCAGTCCACACACACACTGTTACTGCACAGTAAGTCATTGATACATGCGTTACTGCCCAGTACCTAATTGGGTGTAAGTTTGATACCTGCATGTTGCAGGTATCAAATTTATGCTCAAATCGGCATAAGTCACCATATTAATTGTGCATTATGGGCATGCACATGTAGATGCATGCCCGTGCTGTGCAGTAATTTCAGTTACTGTGCAGTAAATGCGCATGTGTAAATGCACCTACTGAAAAAATACTTTGCAGCCTTAACACTTACATTTTCCACTGCAGTGGTCCTCAAATTCCATGCCATAGACTGCATGGTTCTTGCAAGGAGCTTTTTCAGATAGTGGGCAGAATGAAATAGGTTGAAGGATATACCGGTTTGTGAAAGTGAGAGAAAGAAGATAAGGTTCCTGGGAAGACAGAGAATCAGTGTTTGAAAACAGATGGAATGGATGAGTGGGTAGGAACAGTCTGGTTCAGTAAGACTGATGTTTATCTCTTCTTCATTTCCTTCTGAGTAAGGGGAGTTTCCAAACCCCTTTGCTGTAAAACGCCCTAGCCCAATGACTTGTCTCTTTAATCCCACTTCTTCTTTGTGTGCCTTGGGTTTTGCTGTCTCTGTTACAAAGATAACAGCCCTGCAAATAACACACTTAAAAGGGAAGGCCTCCTAGATCTATGGACATTTGTACGCATGCTTGAGTCACCCCGATGGGCACTTTGGAAAGTGCCCAGTGCTGCAGCACAACCAATTGTATAAGCGGTGAAATATGAGTCAATGCTGAGAAAATGGCGGCAGCACGCTTTTGAACTAAAACACATCAGACATGTTTTAGTTCAAAAGTGCACCGCCGCCATTTTCTGTGCACTGATGCATTTCACCACTTATACAACTGCACGAGATGCAGAGCAGTGTGTGTCAGCTCCCACGTGGAGCAGATTCAATTAATTGGGTCTGCTCAACTTGCTAGAGTTTCAGCTAGCAAGGAACATGACGGGTAACAAGAAGGGTTTCTGCAAGTATGTCGACAGCAAGAGGATGTATGCTCAATTAATCAAGTCTGCTCTGATGTGCCAGATCTCCAGTGTGTCCTGGCACAAAAATGTATGTATATAAATGCTCTTTGCCTTTTAACTGAAGATCCCAAGCAATAGAAGCTGCAGGTTTTCTGCATAAAAGCTGTTCAACTCTCTGGGACTGGCTGCATGAAATTCCCAAATGATATTTTACAGCTACCTGAACTGCAATAATGTAGGATTTATTAAGGATAGAGAAATAAATAATATAAAACAGAGGAAACAGATCTCCAAAGCTAGTCTTAGATCCTATAAAAACAGGTGATATTGCTTCTTGCCACAACAAGAAAATGACTATTTTACCTTTCTTGAGAGTGCATCCCTTCTGATTCAATTGCCCCTTTTCCCCCTTTGACACTTTATAAGTAGCAAACAACTCCTAGTGTCAAAGTTTCCGTAGGATGTCACTGAGAAGAGCTGGGATCTACCTAATGAAGAGAGAGAGGAGTGTCTTCACAGACAGGCTCGCTAACCTAGTGACGAGGGCTTTAAACTAGGTTCGCTGGGGAACAGAGAGCAAAGCTCTAAGGTAAATGGGGAAGCAGGAAACCTGGAGGAAGAGCAAGCAAGACGGGGTACCGGGTGAGGTGCTCTCCTACTTACTGAGAAACCAGGGTAATCAACTCGTTATTGTAGATGCCTGTACACAAATGCACAGAGCCTGGGAAACAAGTAGGAAGAATTGGAAGTCCTTGCACAGTCATGGAGCTATGACATGATTGGAATAACAGAGACTTGGTGGGATAGCTCACATGACCGGAGCACTGTCATGGATGGCTATAAACTGTGCAAGAAGGACAGCCAGGGGAGAAGAGAAGGAGTTGCACTTTATGTAAAAGAGCCATATGATTGCTCAGAGCTCCAGTATGAAACTGGAGACAGGCCTGTTGAAAGTCTCTGAGTTGGAGTCAGAGGGGAGAGCAAGGGTGATGTTGTGGTGGAGGTCTGCTATAGACCACCAGACTAGGAGGAAGTGGTGGATGAGGCTTTCTTCTAACAGCTAGTGGAAGTTTCCTGGTCAGGCCCTCATTCTCATGGGGGACTTCAATCACCCTGACATCGGCTGGGAGGGCAATATAGCAGTGCACAGGAAATCTACGAAGTTTTTGGAGAGTGCTGGGGACAACTGCCTGGTGCAAGTGCTGGAACAGCCAAATAGGGGCCATGCTCTTCTTGACCTGCTGCTCACAGAGAAGAATTGGTGGGCAATGTAGTAGTAGATGGCAACATGGGCAGCAGTGACCATGAAATGATGGAGTTCAGGATCCTGAGGAAAGGAAGAAAGGAGAGCAGCAGAGTAAGGACTCTAGTCTTCAGAAAAGCAGACTTTGACTTGCTTAGACAACTGATGGGCAGGATCCCCTGGGAAGCTAGTCTGAGGTGGAGAGGAGTCCAGGAGATCTGGCTGTACTTTAAAGAAACCTTACTGAGTGCAGGAACAAAACATCCCGATGTGCAGACAGACCTAGCAAGTATGGCAGAGGACCAGCTTGGCTTAGCAGGGAACTCTTCAGTAAACTAAAGTGCAAGAAGGAAGTTTATAAGTAGTGGAAACTTGGATGAATAACTAAGAAAGAATATAAGAATATTGCTCGGGCATGCAGGAATGAAGTCAGGAAGGCCAAAGCACAACTGGAGTTGCAGCTAGCAAGGAACATAAAAGGGTAACAAGAAAGGTTTTTGCAAGTATGTCGACAGCAAGAGGAAGACCAGAGAAAATGTGGGTCCCTTACTGAGTGCAAGAGACAACCTTTTGACAGAGGATGCAGAAAAGGCTGAAGTTCTCAATGCCTTTTTTGCCTCTGTCTTCACAGGCAAGGTCAGCTCCCAGACTACTGCACTGGGCAGCACAGTGGTGAAAGAACAGCTTAGGGACTACTTAGAAAACCTGTACATGTATAAGTCCATGGGGCCAGATGGGATGCACCTGAGGGTACTGAGGAAGTTGGCTGATGTGATAGCAGAGCCATTGGCCATCATCTTTGAAAACTCATGGTGATCAGGAGAGGTCCTGGAAGATTAAAAAAGGGCAAACATAGTGCCCATATTTAAGAACGGGAATAAGGAGGATCCAGGGAACTACAGACCAGTCAGCCTCACCTCAGTCCCTGGAAAAATCATGAAGTAGATCTTCAAGGAATCCATTTCTAAGCACTTTGAGGAGGAGAAGAAGATGATGAGGAACAGCCAGCATGGATTCACCAGGGGCAAGTCATACCTGACCAACCTAATTGCCTCCTATGATGAGGTGACTGGCTCTGTGGATGTGAGGAGAATGGTGGATGTGATATACCTTGATTTTAGCAAGGCTTTTAATACAGTCTCCCACAGCATTCTCGCAGTCAAGCTAAGGAAGTATGGGCTGGGTGAATGGAGTGTAAGGTGGATAGAAAACTGGCTGGAGCATTGGGCTCAGAGAGTAGTAATCAATGGCTCAACATCTAGCTGGCAGCCAATGTCAAGTGGAGTGCCCCAGGGGTCAGTCCTGGGGCTGGTTTTGTTCAATGTCTTTATCAACAACTTGGAAGATGGCATAGAGTGCACCCTCTGCAAGTTTGCAGGTGACACCAAGCTGAGGGGAGTAGTAGATATGCTGGAGGGTAGGGCTAGGACTCAGAGTAACCGAGACACATTGGAGGAATGGGCCAAAAGAAATCTCTTGAGGTTCAACAAGGACAAGTATAAAGTCCTGTACTTGGGATGGAACAATCCCATGCACCAGTACAGGTTGGAGGCTGACTGGTTAGGCAGTAGCTCTGCAAAAAAGGACCTGGGGATTACAGTAGACAAGAAGCTGATGAATATGAGCCAGCAGTGTGCCCTTGTTGCCAAGAAGGCTAATGGCATACTGGGCTGCATTGGTAGGTATGTTGCCATTAGGTCCAGGGAAGTGATTATTCCCCTCTATTCAGCACTGATGAGGCCACATCTGGAGTAGTGTGTTCAGTTTTGGGACCCCCACTATAGAAAGGATGTGGACAATTTGGAGGAGGATAACAAAAATGGTTGGGGGCTGGAACACATGACATCTGAGGAAAGGCTGAGGAACTGGGCTTATTTAGTCTGCAGAAGAGAAGACTGAGAGGGGATTTAATAGCAGCCGTCAACTACCTAAAGCGGGGTTTGAAAGGATGGAGCTAAACTGTTCTCAGTGGTAGCAGATGACAGAACAAGGAGCAATGGTCTCAAGTTGCAGCAAGGGAAGTTTAGGTTAGATATTAGGAAGAATTTTCTCACTAGGAGGTTAGCAAACCACTGGAATATGTTACCCAGAGAGCTGGTAGAATCTCCATCTTTGGAGGTTTTTAAGGCCCAGCTGGATAAAGCTTCAACTGGCATGATCTAGTTGGGGCTGGTCCTATTTTGAGCAGGAGGTTGGGCTAGATGATCTCCTGAGCTCGCTTCCAACCCCAATTTTCTATGATTCTATGAGCTGCCTTGGAATCATGGAAATCAATACTGTTCTAGCCATGGCAGCACCAAGTTCAGTGTCAGCTGCAAAAGCAAGCTGAATATTTGAATAGTCAGCTGGATTTGAGTCCTGTGCTGCTGTCAAACAGCTATCTCCAGTAAAAAATAGCTCAGCTATCTACACACTACCCTGCAGGCGCAGTAGTATCCACATATTTTGTGTAGCTGCAGTATACATGTACTCTATGTTGTCATTCTCTCTGCGTCTCAGAATCCCGTACCTCTGTTCTCTGTAATCCTTTCCTATGCCAAAGGTACAACACAGTTAGGTGGTATGAGGCATGTAGATCTAGGTTATATTATCCGCAGTTCAACAGTGTTATGTTTGATCAAATGGGAATGTTTGATTCCAGGGAATATAGAATACTTTCTGCCCCTATACATAACTATTATCCTCCAGATCTGTTAACTCCAGAATGGAAGGCATGATGGTATTTCACAATTTTCCCTCTATCAGGTTTTGTCTAAATTTGAGAAATCTTCCAGTAGTTGTACCAACAGTGGAGGCAATGGAGTTTTAATCTCTCTGAAAAATACCTTCACTACAAAGGTCAACCAAGTTATCTTTCTGCTTTACTTCTTGACTTACCTTAGTTTGAGAGAAAGAGCAGGCAAATTGTAAATGATAATGAAACTTTGTGTCTGCCATCCAAATGCAGTCATTGGCAACACGTCAGGGAGGCATGTGGGAGGGCACATGCCCTCCCAGATCTCTGCTGTTGACAGTGGGGCGTGGGGCATGGGGCTGCAGCCTGACCACAGCCAGGGCCCACCAGCACCAGGGGTGATGGCAGCAGTGAGATTTTTGTGCCAAACGGAGAGGTGTGGGGGCTGCAGCCTGGTTGGACCCAATGCCTGGCAGCAGCAGGGGCAGAGGCAGGGACAGGGGCAGGGGTGGGGGCAGCATGGAGTTGTGCCTTCCTACTGTGGCTGGTGGCACAGAGTTGTGCCCCCCCTGTCAGCACTTACTTATTACCTATGAATGTAGTACCAAAGAAATATCTACACTATGTGCTGTGTGCTTGGCAGTGTGGCTATGAAGCATACCCCAGCTGCTTGTTTTCTGCATACTTTAACTCCAGAAAGTGAGGCAATGTAGACATCTAAGAAACCTTGAGTACTGTATGTGTCCAAAGTTACTCTTATACTCTCTGCCCCAAGAGTGCTTCTGGGCACACACATGGGGCTGCTCTGGGGCAGATGCAGTGCCTCATTTCTGAAATTTGGCATGTGGAGGGGTGAGTGGGTGGGGCATGCTTCATGTCAATGTTCCTGAGTTTGCCGTGGAGGCAGTGTAGACAGACCAAGAGGCTCCTAGGGACATGTTAGGTTGTTCTTTGCTCTGTGGTGCACTAAGCCACTCATGAACTTTTTCTGGGTACACAGAAAGGATTAGGGGCATTCATGCGGACCTAACTAGCATCCATGCTGCAAGTGTTGGTGTTGACAGCTGATTAGTCTAGCTAATAAGCTTTAAACTTGTTCCACTGATGAGCCAGCTAGTTCATATTAGAAGTGCCACCACACTCAAGGCCTCAAGTTAGGGACCACTCTATAACCTGAGTTAATTTTTAGTGAAAACAAGCCTTGTGTCATCTAGATCAGCTCTGAAAAGGATTCAGTAATATGGTAGTGAATATAAATTGCAATGGTGGGTGTATGCTAATACTTCCACCTTTACTGAGATTTTTGTGTAGCAGTACTAGTACTATGGCAGTATTGGGATAGTGTAAGAGGAAGCTCAACATAGATATAGCTGGACTCCCCACTAGTAAAGCTGTTCCAGAACCTCACTGCTCAGATGATTAGTAACCTTCTTCTACCTTCCAACCTAAATTTATTCTTGGCCAGTTTATACCCATCTACTCCAATGGAATCAGAGACGACCCGAGCAGGGTGCAGGGCCTCGGCCAAATCAGCCTGTGTGCAGGCCCTGCCCCCAGACGCAAGGAAGCTGGCAGCGGATTTGGCGGGGTGGGGTGGAGGGTGGCAAGTGGCTAGACATGCTGGATTCGGCAGCAGGTTTGATTGGGGGGTGTGTGGGGGTGTGGAGGGTGCCAAGCAGCCAGACATGCTGGATTCGATGGCAGATTCAGCGGCAGGGGTGTGCTGAGTGGCCGGATGTGAAGCCAGCGGCAGTGCAGAGTCACTGTGCTGTTCCACCCAGCTCTGCAGTGCCCCCCAAAGCGCAGGCCCGGGGCAGCCACCCTGATTTGCCCCCCCGGGACGGCCCTGAATGGAATGGACATATGAACAATTTATCATGGGATAACAGAGGTGGGGTTTTATCATGCATCATCTGCTCTGCAGCAACTGCCTTTCTAATCTGTAGCATACTGTTCATTTGTTCACACCCTCAATTTAAGAAGGATACATCCTAGCCATAGCCCTAAAAACAAAAAAGAGACAGAGCTGTGAAAGAATAAGCAAAGCATCATACAGCTCAGCTAAACATTGAGCTTATGTGCTCAAAACAAAATTGCTAAACAGTTGTAAATAAATAACATGCTTTCATTGCAACAAAGTATACAGGATTACTTGGAAAATATGGGGGATAGAATACAGTGGTTCTAGAAGACAATGATATAAAATAACTTCAGAGAGATGAACATAGTTTCATACTCTCATATGACCAGCTCAGTACAAAAAATGATAAACTGTGTTGTGTAAGGTTTGGATTATGGCCAAGGAAAGAAACCATTTAGCAAAGAGTGAGTCATTCTGTTACTTCACTCTGTTTCTTAAAACAGGGATGATGCTGTTATTAGTCATTCACAAAACAAAGTTTGAGAGAGAGTAAAATAGCTGTAGTAAAAAAAAACATGGATTAAATGAAACTGAAACATCCTGGAGCCAAGCACCCCTTTTGCAGAATTCAGATCTAGAGCTAAACCTCATGTAGATCCAGACTTTGTGCTCAAGCGCTTCTCTAATTAAAATGACTTGTTATGCTGCAGTAGTTAAGCTTGACTGACATTAACAGCCAATTATAGATTGACAGTTCTCAGTGTGTGTGTATATGCCTGAGATTCAGAAATAAAACTGGAACTAGTTTAAGCACACAGCCTAGAGATCCTCTTCCAATCACTAGAAATGTACTGTCTGTTTTGTTTTATTGCTATTAATAAATAGAATGTAAAAGATAGATTAGATAGATCCAAGCATTTATTGGATGTTGATGGCAGAGATATGACCTAATTGTCAGGCAGTCACTTAACTTCTTGAGCCTAGATTGCTTGGTGTGGTTTCACAGCTGGTAATAACATTACTCTTTGGTTAAGTATAGTTTCTTTCCATCGAATAGTTGTATTCCCTTATTATCACTAGAGCTATTGAAGATCTCATCTCGATTACAAGTTAAAGATTGTTAGATGATATTAGTTAACTGAGCAGCGTGGAATAGGATTGTATTTAGATGTCAAAATACCATTCAGACACTTCAGAAATGAATAGGAATAGAGTGATACATTTTAATTTAAATCTCTTTGGTACAGGCAGAAGTGACACTTTTCACCCAGTTTGGTCACAGAAAGCTATCTACAACTGTGACCAAACACAAGTGCAGAGCTGCAAACTCTTTAAAAAATGGTTGATCAAGTGAAAATTTGAACCCTCATTGTATGAGGGTTCAGATGTAGACATTTCAAAACAGAGTCTTTTGTAACTTGCATCTGCACTGACCTATCAATCTGCTGCTGTTTTCAGAACAGGATGGGGGAAAGGGAGTGGAGGGAGGTTTGGTTTGGGGTTTCTTTTCAGCCCCTCTGGAGGGTGGGGCCAATGTTTTGGAGCCCCCAAGAGGTGAGGAGGCTCCAATTCACCCACCCCACCCTCCAGTGCCAGCTGGGGAACCCCTAGAATGAGCTGCCCCTGCTCCCTCTCTCCCATCCCATTCTGAAACCAGCCAGAGTTGGCAGGGAGGAGAAGCTGATGCTAAGGGAAACTGGCTGTGCCCTCTGTACCAGATCCAGATGGGTTTCATAGGCAACAAATGGGACTTAGGCAGCATTAAGTGACATTCACTTGCACTATCCCAGAAGCCATAAGACATGTTAAGTGGCTTAATTCATTTCTCATTTCTTTGTTGGACTGCCAAGTTCTCTGACTGCCTAGACTTAGGCTTCTGCAAATGATCAAAGGCAATCCAGTTTGATCACATAAGAACGTAGTGCCCATTTACTTTACTCTGCCATCCAGGATATTGCTGGGGAAGTATATTAACTTGGCCTATGTCCATGGAAGGGCCTAAGTCATTATGTGTGCTCAGAGCATGCTGAACTCACACCAACAACACTGAATTCAGCTCAGAAAGATGGTGGTGATGATGGCGGTGGTAGTGAAGGCCAACTTTTGCCTGATAGACTATTGATGAGAATACTTGACCTGAAAAGGGGAAGACCTGAATTCCAGGATCTCCTTAGCCTAAGGAGATTAAAAACTCTATCTCCTACTTCTGTAGGAGCTGCTAATCTCTAGTCTAGGATCATGGGGCCAGAGAGAGAACATGAAGGAAGGGATCCCTAATTCTGTATTCTAGTAGTTAGGGCACTCACCTGGGAGTGGAGAAACCTGAATTCTCTGTCCCCTGTATCACTGAACTATGGAGTCTCATTCCCTATTGCTTATTACTCATCCTGGCCCTATAACTCTTGCATTCTTGGCTCAGCTGCAGGAGTAGAGGGTGCTTCCATTAAGCCTATCTTATAGCACAGTGGTTAGGGCACTCTCCCAGGAAGTGAGGGGAGTTGTGGCTTTAAACAACGCAGGTTTAAGAAGGCTTAGAATTTAAGTCTCACACTTCTGATGCAAATGCTGTAATAGCTAGGCCAGTGGTTCTTAAGCTTATTGGACTTAAGGCACCCCTCTATAGCTTTTATGAAGTGAGTGGTATCCAGTTTAAAAAATGAATTTATGTATTACAGTGCTTACCTCCTTGCAGAGGCACTGGACAATGGGAGTAGGGGATCAGCAAGGCAAGTACAAACCTGAGCCTGTACTTACCTGCTTTTCTCATTGCACCTCATTTATTTCTGGGACACCCTTCAAAGGATCTGTTGGCACCCTGGTTGAGAATCACTGCACTAGGCTTTCAGGCAAAATGTGGATGGTCGTAGTAATATTCCTATTTCCACTGGCCAGTATCATGGTGCATATGCAGCAAGAGGGTTGAATTAAAGTTGGACAGGTATCTTCAGTTTTAGCATTTCGTACCATTTTGTGCTATTTAATAATATTCTTTTAATCTATTGTTGTGACAACTTAAAACAGGATATGACTCACATTATATGCAGGCATTATATTGTATATCACTGTCTTCTGTAAGTCCTGGTATCAGTACTTGCAGGAGTGAACTATTTACAAGGAAGCTGATGGTACCAAGTTAGTTTAGATCAGTGGTTCTCAATGTTTTTGGACTCCAGTAACCCCTTTTTAAACTGAAGTCACCCCTTAGAGAATGCTAGCTCTTAATTTTCAGTTGTTTTTTGACTACAGAAAAATAATAGAAAAATTCCTCTGCTGCAAAGACTAATTTTTCTGTTGCAAAATATATGGGATTCATCTTGTGAGTCATGTTTGCACACCTAACAGTACTAACATTATGTGGCACCATATGGCACCTGTGAAAGGATCTCAAGCCAACCCAGGGTACCATGGCACCCTGGTTGAGAATCATTGGTTTAGATAAAGGCTGATGAGAGGAAATGTCAGTTTATTACTGATAAAACTTATTATTGATATGTATTACACATACAATCATACGTAAAGGTATGTCCCAAAGAACATAGTGGTGGGCAGCTTAACAAAGGGGAAAAAGGACAAACAGATTAATCCTTCATGAGTGGAGGCAGGGGTATCACAGTGCTAATGAGGATGATCACAGTGAGGTAACAGAGCTCTTTCTCTCACTAGCTTCACTGTCAAATACATTCAAATAATGAATTCTGCAATACTAATGTTCAAATAGATATTCAAATAAGCATTCAAATAAGACATTTGTTGTCTTTATTTGAACCTGGCCTCAATTCAACATTTAAAAAAACATTTTTCTTATAAAAATATATGATTTTACTTTTAAAGAAGTACCTTGATTTAACACTATAGTGATCACTGATGATTTTCTTATCTTTAAGTCCTCGAGTACCATACTACGTTACAATGCGCATGTAATCCAGCATCACACAAAGATAGCATTGTCCAAAAGCAGGACTGGGATGCATGAACTACAATACGATTTCTGCTTCTGCAAATGACTTACTTGCGTACAGCCATTTGGGCCAACATTTTCAAAAGAAGCTACTGATATTTCGGGACCCGGTTTGACACATCTTGTGACCAACTTTCAGAGACAATGGGCAACCATAGCTCCTGTCACTACGCTAGAACCTCTGCCCTCGTAGAACAGCATTAACATTTTTACACTGACTCATGTCATGTTATTAGCATCTGTATTCCAGCCCTTTATTAAAGTCTCAAATACCATGTAGGTC
>NW_005842222.1:886575-886850 GCF_000455745.1 Alligator sinensis
ATAGAGTTTCCACATATCTGTTGCTATGTGGAAAATATGGGTCATAGCTCCTGTAGCACTGACATCTATCATCTTGGGTGTCTGATTTTGGTGAGGATTTTTTGGAATGCTCTCGCTTCTGAAATCCTTTGATTTCATGAGCATCTCAGCTTTCAATTAAAAGTAAGTTTCCAGTCCACAAGGTTGTGGAGAAAGGCTCCTGCTTCATGAGTCGGAAGCAGGAGGAGGTCCTTGTTGTAACGAGGCAGATGCCAGAGGGGTATCAGGCCTCTTTC
>NW_005842222.1:886881-887526 GCF_000455745.1 Alligator sinensis
CACCAGTCTACTGGTTCTCAACCTTTTTAGACTCGAGACACCATTGGAAAATGCCAGCTCTTCTTTTTCACTCATGTTTTCACTGCAGAAAAATGCTGCAGTAGAACAATCGTGTAGCAAACTACTGAGAAAGCCCACAACAGGGCAGAAGGTTTCTAACGCTATGAATTCCTAATTGAAATCTCCGGGTTCATCTTGTGACTCTGGCTTGCAAACTTAACAGTGCTATGGCGCCCTGCGGCACCCTGGAAAGGTGCGCAAGGCCCCCCAGGGTCTCGTGGCACCCTGGCTGAGCCTTGCTGTGCTAGTCTATCCTGAGGATCGGTTTTCTATGCAAATAGACAAACAACATTCAAATAACCACCTATTTGTCTTTACCTCCCCCCGCGGCTCGAAAAGGGCAACGAAAAAGAGCCCCCAAATGAAATCTTCCTTTAAAATAATCCCAACTGCTTTGGAGTTTGGCTCCTGATTTCTCCGGCTGGGGCTAATGGCGGCGGTAGGAGAGCGCGCCGCTCGGGAGAGGCCCAGCGAGAGGCGGGACAGGGCGCGGGGTCGCCCGGGCAGGGGGCGTGTCCTCGGGAGACCCCGCCCCCGCCCAGGTGCCTCGGCCCCGCCCCACGCACGTACCGGCGGCCCCGGACA
>NW_005842222.1:887536-900881 GCF_000455745.1 Alligator sinensis
AGGGTCTGGGCGCGGGGGGGGGAAGCCCCGGCCCCGGCCCCGGCCCCGCTCTCGCTCTGAGCAGCGCAGGTCGGGGGGCGCGTGTGCGGGTAGGGGCGCGGGGCCCAGAGGGAGCCGTGCCCGGGACTGGGCAGTCGGAGCAGCTACTTGGCCCCCGGGGGCGTGTGTACGTGCAAACGTGTTTTCCTGTTATGCCCATCCCTGCCTAGGAAAGCTCACCCTGCTCACAACCACTTAGTCTGGAAAGTGCTGCCCTGCCGTCTGTGTCCTGTTAGTCTGCCTTACCAATAGCCCAGTTATCTCTTCTTGGGATATCTTGTCTATACTTAGGCCAGGCTGGGCGCTAGAAGAGGCAGCGTGTGAATCCAGCTAGGGAAGGAGGTGTTGTCCCAACCTTAAATGACTGAAACTTGGTAAGGACTTAGTCTGCCTTGTGAAAGCTGCGCCCTGTACCACGGCCTCGTTATAAGGAACCTCGTGGGACCCTGGGAAAAGTTCACTGAAGGCGCGTGGCAAGGAAGGTTCTTCCAGTAGACGTGATGTCTTTTATTAGACCAACTGAGTAGATGGAAAAAAGCTTTTGTCAAGCTTTCGGGCTCAGTCACCCTTCTTCAGGGATGGGGAGTCTGCTGGTCTGAGGTCATGTTCTCTCTAATCAGATTTGGCAATTCAAAAGATGGTTTTGGCTGTTGGCGGTGTTAAACGTGGGGCAGGGGATTGTTATAAACAGAGCTTGTTATAATGAATTGTACTGTAGTTTGTGACCTTGATGCCATGTCTCTAATATGGCTTCCCTTTAATCCTTAGTGTCATAAGCGCCAACTTTTATTTTTGCCGGGAGTGCTAAAATGATAGACGTGTGGGAAGTTTTACACATTTCGGGTGACAGCCCTCTTCCTGAGAACGGGCTCGGTGCCTCTGCTTAGCTTTGCTACTTCCCACTTTTGTGTTACTGTTTTTAAATCTGGTTTCTTTTCACTGCTTTGAAGTGCAAGTTTCAGTAGCTCACAACAGAAACCATTATTTGTCGTCCCCCTGCCCCCCCCGCCCCCCCTCCCCTGCTGATGGGGCACTCCTTTAGCATTTCCCATCCTGTTGAATTCTTTCTGTGTGGATACAAGTTCAATCTAGTTTACATTACATTACAAATAGTCATATAAATATTGTGCTGATCACCAAAGCTTTGGTAGGTCCCTGTCTGTCCCACAGTTTGGAACTCCAGCATTGTCTAAACACAAACAACTTGGTTAAATCTATGAAGACTTGTATGGACACTCTTTTTCAGAATATAAAATAGGTTCTTTTGATTTAGCTATTTTACTTTAAGGCTAAATTGAAATAAAGCTGCTTTAAAAAAAAAGTGTTACCCAGTTTATTTTCTTCTTTTCTGTTTCAAAATTAAACCTGATGTGTTAAATCCTTACAATTGTGTGTTTGGTTTTAATTGTGTTTTGGGGAATAGCCATGTTTAGTAGGGCAGGCTGGCTGGCTAACATTTGTGAGTCAATGTTTGTGAGTGGGTAGTATATTCTCTTGCCACTGACATTACTCATAATGTAGGACTTTGGAGGAGGGAGGGGAAGGGGGGGGGGGAAGGGGAGTCCCCAGGGGAACTGGATCAGTCTGGCTTGTTGTGAAGCTGATCAGTGTGTAAACCAATGTCATAAGATACCTTCTTGACATGGCATGTAACAGGTAGATATTAAATATGTCTTGGTTGAACTGTATCTCCTACTAGCAGAAGACTGATTGGCGTGCAATGGTTTGGGCTCTCCCTGACTTAGGTTGGTAACGTACACTGCAAAGTGGAGGAAATCTAGTTCTGACCCTGTTGCAAATGAGGCTTAAAGGTATTGAGGCCTTAAGGCATGTTTATGCTGAACTTTTCAAGGAGTTGGGTAAAATGGCTACTCTGGGCTTAATACAGATGTGGCTAGATTAATTTAAAGCTGTTGTGTGGGTATGTCTGTAGTAAACTGCAGTCACTTAAGTTTATGCTTATGTGACTGCAGTAGAGATAGGTCTTTAGTTTGGTATGCATCCTGGTTACAATTGGGTTATATCTTCCTTACAAATGTTAACTGTGTTGAAACAGGCTTCTGAGTTAAGGGACAGAGAGAGCTCTCCACCCCAAGTTTCCCTAAAGGAAAGTTGGCTGACTGATTTAGTGTGGTTAACTTGGAAGAATGAAGCTGTTTGAAACACGAACCTTCTCAATTGCTATGGAATGCAATACAAAATGCACAGTACAATAGACAGAAAACTCATTTGGTTAACAAAGCACTGCTTACACCAGGATAGAGTGTTAATTATATCAAGTCTATCCTGCTAAATGGCTTTTATTACTCTCCCTTTAATTTCCTTTTATAGTCACCTAGAACCCCAAATGTTTCAGCATGAAATGCGTATAGACCTTAATTTACATAAAAAGGCGGAATTTGTGCAAATCAGTGTTATAACTAGACATTGAAATTCAGAATATCAAATTGATGCGTATTGGAAGAGAAATATTTAAAATGAGTGCTGATAATTTCATTCGTAACTAGATGTTTATCATCTGCATTGATATTAATCGCCTATTCATTTTTGCTAAGACATGGGTTGGGAGGAGGGGGTTGAGGGGTTATATAGATTTTATGGTTTTCACTGAAGAATACCTTTGCTTTCATGATAGAAGGTTTCAAAGCTTTTCATATGTAAGCATTATTAAACTTCAGCTAGGTGTATAGCTGGTTACTGATTGACAGGCTACTTGACATTGCACCTCAGCCCTGTTTTTTGAGAGCTTCTAATCTAGACTGATATGCTTCACTAGCTCTTAAAAGCCCACTGAGTAAGGTAGACTTTGTTTAAGTTTTAAAAAGTTGAACTGGTTTATCTGTGCCTATAGCTTTGTTCAGTGGGGGGTCAACCTTTTGTCAGATAGGCCATAAATTAAGTCCTGTGCTGTCCCTGAGTGCCATTCGGATCCCTTTCCTCTGTTACTCTGCTGTCTGCTCCCTGCCCTATCTGCTGCTATGCCTTCTTCCTTCTTCCTGATCTGCCCCATGCCACACACAGGCTGCCTGTGCCACTGGTGGCATGTACGCTACAGGTTCACCACCTGTAGCTTAGTTAATGCATCTATGCAAGGAAATTAGCACTGCATTTACTCTTATAAAAGTGATCACCGCATCCGTATTGCTTATGGGTGAAAAGAGGAAAAGCCTGTATTGGTATGAGAACATCTATACAAGGGCCTTTGCCAATGTAACTAATAGAATTTTGTGGAGCACTTTTAAATTGCTATATAATAAAACTCATTTTTTCTTGGCATAGCTCTGTTGTTTGGGGTGGGTAAAATGACATTTATAACTGACAAGACTGGTTAGTTAAAGCCCTAGAGTAGAAACAGCTTATACTGTCAAAACATGCTCTAGCCATTCTAGCTTATTTTTGTTTGGGGTAATGGTTTATCTTAGTAAAACAAATTATCTTTCAGTATAAACTGTCTGCATAGCTAAACCAGCAGTCCTTTAAAAAAAAAAAAAAAGAGTAGACTATTTAGTTGCAAAAATGTGCCTTTGTTTGGGCTAGGAAAAAAGATGTTGGGAGTGTAAATGTGTGGGGTTTCTTGAGCTAGATTAATTTGATTGAACACCCTGATTACTGCCAGTGTAGATATTTGTGTAAACACCTTTGTGGCTTGCATTTTAGCAGGAAATATCATATTGTACTCTTCTTTGGGAAGTTATAAAAGAATGAAGGAATGTGGAAAACTCTGGTGTGAAAGACTTCTCTGTTTAGTGTAAATACTTAAAGGATTAAGGTATTTAAACTAAACAGTCTTGGCTATTTATCAAAATGTGCTTATTGTTCATGAGCTGTTGTGTATGAGCCTGTTACTGCAGGCTTTTTCCTTTGCTTCTGCGTTTTATAGCTGCAGTCTCCTCCTAACTTTCCCATTCCATGAAAATGTTTTCTCATTGACAACTTGATATGTCATTACTTAAAGTTTAGCTGTCACTTAACTGTATGGAATGAGTTCATAAAGGCACTCTGTATCCCAGGGTGAGAGAGAATTTATGGCTGACTTTGAGGAACAAGAAATGATCCACAAACTGGACGGTTAAATATGGCTTAATCAGGGATAAGAATCTTGTTCCTATGGGTTCTTTGCTTGTTTGCCTTGCAGCACTCTGCCTCCCCCCCAACTTTCTCAATTACTTGTTCTATTTTGTATGCTGCTCTATGTTATCCTTTCACAGCATCTGGTGAAGTGAACTTGGGTTCATGAATGCGAGTGCTCCGTCTCCTCCCTCTGCTCCCCACACACCTAACTAACTAAATTTTATTTCATTACTCTCTAAAGGTACATATCTATCCTGCCTTCTAATTGACTTCACACTAACACAGCTAACTACCTCTCTGATTTTGTCAAGGCCTTAGTAAAAAGAGTAATGCTGTTTGGTTGCCATAGGTGACCTTTGGAAGGTTAAAGCACTACAAAAGATTTCCAGTTGCTCTGGCCTTTGACTCGGTCTTCAAGGAAGCTGTCATGAATCATGCAAGCTGCTATTGGTTCCTCTCTTTTACCTAGGAATCTGTACAGGCACCTGCTGTAAATATCAGTAATAAAAACGTGGCTTCAGCCATCCTTTCTCCTTATGCCAGGATGCACCTTAAGGATGCCAAATAGCTACGAATTCAAATTATAGCTGCTTTCCTAGTCCAGTGGTTGGAGTAGTGGCTGCAGGGCTGCACAAAAGCCACCTGACCACCCTAACCTGTGAATTGGGGGAGGAAACAAGCCCTTCTTGTGTGGGGCCTTTTTTATGTACAAATCTAACTTGTTCAACTTTTGAGCAGATACGGGCATTGTTATCTCTTAACAAAAACACCCCCTTGGATTAGAACCTGGAGTATGGTACTGTAACCAGTTTGATTCCTAAAGACCACATATTGCTCTTACCTTATAGGCAGTTATTGGACAATTGCCAAAATAAGGAAGCATGTGCTGTAATTAGACAGTAGACATAGTGTAGGGTTTGTTGCTGAACGGTTAGCTTTGATATGTAGAGCCCACTGGTTAGGGGGTAAGTCTGGGGTTAAGCAGCACTGATACAGCTTTGTTTGTTATACCCATACAGTTCCCTTTTATTATCATATCTGAGCACCTAAAACTTTCTTAAATGTGGGTTGATTTTGTTTTTTCCCAAACAACTGTCCTCACATCGTGCTTATGGAAATACCAAATTATACCCGTTTTTATAGGTGGGGGAACTGAGCAGAAACAGCCTGCTATATTTTCTTGCACACAGCATGTCACCCAAATAAAACATGACTCTTCTTGTATTTTTCCTGTATTCTGACATTTTTCCAGTCATAGCCAATTGCGTGACACAGTAAGTCCTCCTGGGAACACAGTGGCCTAGAAGTGTGTCATCCTAGGAGATGCTAGGAAGTTCAAGTAGCTCTTTTTGTAAATAAAGTACTGTTTCCACATCACAAGCCTCATCAAGATACTACTAGCAGCTCGCTTGCTGCTTCAGATGCAAGTTACTGTGCCTAGCCAATAGCTGTAGCTGTGAGAGGGTTAACACAGGACTTCTGCCCCTTCTGTTTTGCTGAGCCAGACACAAGTGGCAGCCATCTTGGCAGGTGAACGGACATGCAACATCTCTGGCTTTCCTTCTTTTCCAGCAAAGAAAACAGATCCTAACTTAAGATGTGCACCCCGGTGTTGGGTGGCTGACATTTTGGGGAGGAAGGTGCATGTTGTATGTGAGGAAAATATGGTAATTTATCTGCAATCGTGCAGGGAGCCTGACAGTGATGTGACTGGCGCAATTTCCCTGGATGCTGTCTTGGTTCCTGGTTCCCTGTCTAGCTTGATCCTCTTTCCCCCAACCCCTCCCAAATGTTACAAATGCTAGGACTGTCTCTCTTCTTTAGACTGAAGACTGAATGGCTTAAGTATTTGTTTACATTAGGAAAACTATTGGCATAGCTGTACTGCTTACCAGAAATGCTCTGATGGGGGATGGGGAAGAGCCTTTTATGTGCTTACAGTTGCCTCGCATTTTGTTTCCTCTAATTCAGTTAGTTATTTTAATAAGTTTCAAAGAGTTAGGTTTTAATTGGTACATATTATTTTCTTGTCTCATCTCTATCTGTCCCATGTATGGAAACTGCATATGCAAACACTTATTTGATTTCTGTGACTTTATAAACAAGTTGCTGTTGGTTAATTAATAAAAAAGGAGATTCAATTAGCAATGATCTTATTTCCTATTTATAAGAGATCTTCTTCCTGGAAGTTGGATGTATTTTTTTTTCCTTGAAAAGAAAAGAAATAACTACATCTGTAATGCTATACTAATCAATTTTGTTTCCTTTTCAGTGAGAAACACTACAAAAGGAAGAAGTTTCATTGGTCATAAAGTTGAAACTACAAATAATGCCTCTGAAAAATCCTATGTTGTGAATGACTTTGCAACAGAAGTCCTCACAGGAAATCTGACTACGGTTTTCCTTCCTATAATCTATATCGCTGTGTTCATCATTGGCTTACCGAGCAATGCCATGGCACTGTGGGTCTTCTTCTTCAGAACAAACAAGAAACACCCAGCTGTGATTTATATGGCAAACCTGGCACTGGCAGATCTTCTGTTTGTTATCTGGTTCCCTCTGAAGATCGCGTACCATATAAATGGCAACAACTGGATCTATGGTGAAAGACTCTGCAAAGTACTCGTTGGATTTTTTTATGGAAATATGTACTGTTCCATTCTTTTTATGACATGTCTCAGCGTACAGAGATACTGGGTCATAGTGAATCCTATACTGCGCTCTAGGAAGAAGTCTGAATTTGCATTGGGAATTTCGGCTGCTATATGGATCCTGGTTTTGCTGAGCACTGTTCCATTGTATGTTGTTGATCAAACAGCATATATTTCAAATCTTAATATCACTACCTGTCATGATGTGCTGCCAGAGAATGTTCTGGCTCATGACATGTTTAATTATTTCCTTTCTCTAGCAATTGGAGTCTTCTTGTTCCCTGCCCTTCTCACTGCTGTTGCTTACATACTGATGATTAAGACTCTGAATGCTTCCATCACTGATGTAAATGCAGGGAAGAAGCGAAAAAGAGCCATCAAGCTCATAATTACAGTACTATCAATGTATTTGATCTGTTTTACACCTAGTAATGTTCTTCTTGTAGTGCACTACTTTATGATCAAAACCCATGGCCAGAGCAATGTCTATGCAGCATATATAACAGCACTTTGTCTTTCTACTTTAAACAGTTGTATTGATCCATTCATCTACTACTTTATTTCAAAAGACTTCAGGGATAACCTTAAAAATGCTCTTCTCTGCAGAAGTGTGCGAACTACAAAGAGGATGCAAGTCTCTCTCTCATCAAGTAGGTATCCCAAGAAATCCAGTTCTTACTCTTCCAGCTCCAACACCACTAAGACAACGTATTGAGTCTTTCTAGTTCTAGAAGAGTGGATGTTTTATTATGAGACTCTTGGGTATAGCAAGAAATGTTTTTGCAAGGGAGTCTGAAGAAACCATTTGCTGTTTGATTCACACTGAAGCCTGGATTTCAGAACTGGCAACTATTTGCACCTCTGTGGACCTTGAAGTAGGAATATTGCCAGGCTTGTGTCAAATGGAAGAACCAGCAAAGTTTCATCTACTGTAAAAACAAAACAAACTCCCACCTCCCACACAACCACTAGTCAGTGGTTATATATGAAGATGGCTTTTTTTCCCTTCTAAAAACCTGACTTTTTTTAATAGTTTAACTGCGGAATGTTGTTTGATGCCTTTTTATAACTTTTTAAATATTTAATTCTTAGTTGTTTTATTTTTATTACTTTTTTATTATATTAAAACAGTAGCATTATAGACACAGGATAAGCAGTATGCTTCCTTAGGGCCCCACCTCTCTATATGTAATTCCATTGATTTTAATGGGAAGTTATTGGGAGGAAATAGATCCTGCCCTCCAAGACATCCATCCATTTGTTATTCTTGGTAGAACTTAATCTTACATTGTCTACAAAACCTTCCAGTTGTGTTGCAACTATTGAAACTGTGGCAGCCTGATAACATGATGCCATTTGAGCTGATAATAGTTGGTTGTCAGCTGTGCTGAGATAATTCTAGGTAGTTTTTCTATGGGAATACACACTAGGGCACACGATCACATAATGCATGGCCAGTATGCAGAATCAAATGGATTCTGTGCTATATAACAACAGAATTGTGCTGTTTTATTTCTACACAACTTTCCTTGTATTTTTAAATACATCTAATTAAGACACTTTTTGTAACACCTTTTGTGTCTGAAGTTCTTTTCTGTGCTCCTACATCAGTGGTTTGGTTTGTAATGTGAAACAGCCCAAAGGTTTTATTCCTAAACATCAACTGGGTTTTGTAGTTGAACATGTAAGCAATTTGAATCCAAAATTTACACACCTTGGTAGTACAAAACTTTACCTGTGGGAGGCGAGGGTAAGTGTGAGGGACAGCATGTTAAGAGTCATGAGCAAATAAAAGGAGCTAGAAAACAACCTATTGCACACCCAACACATTAGCTGGGGTGTAAGCTGGCTCCTTGCAGGGGAAGTTTACATCCTACCCATGCCTTCCTCCCCAATTTAGAACTAATTTAACTTGACTTGCATGATATAAATCGATGAGTACACTTAGCCACTCTACCAGATTTGCTAATATGATTTAAATGTCATCCTTCTTTTCTGAAAAAATGTTTGTATACTGTTGTAACATTAAAGTCTGAGATGCAGTTAGAGTTTGGTACGTAAAAACACAGATAAAAGATAATTTCTGGAGTTTGAAATTTGTAGTTTCTATAGCCAGCATGTATATACAGAGACACAAATTTCAAAGACACGGACCATCCAGTTCAGCCTAATAAGTAGTGTTCTTAGCAAAGCAGCTGCCTACTTGCAGGGGTCAAGAAAGAAACTCCAAGTTAGGTCACTCTTGATTTTTTTTTTTTTTTTTTTTTTTTTCTTTTTTTCTTCCTACCCTCTCAAACTTTTACCACATAACACCTCATTCAGAAGTTATCTTAAGAAACAGTAATGAGATTCCTTGTTGGGCAGCTCAAGTACTTGAAAGTTTTATCTACTCTTGGGGGAAAAAAATTGCAGGAATAGATCACTTTCAGTATGTGAAGAGCCCTGGACTTAATGGAAGCAATCTGCAAACACTGATTGGGCATGTCTACGTGTGTGCTTTAATGCACAGTAGCCTATTTTACTGCACAGTAGAGCATTATGGCAAAAACTGCTAATACGCTAATGGACAGTAAAATTTAAGCTACTACACTTTAAGTGTCACTAAAAGTGTCCACTTTTGCTACTACTCATTAGGGCAGCCTCATGTGCATTTAGTTAGAACCTTACATTAGAGGTACTAAATTTTAATGTATGGTAGCAAAAGCACGTTAATGAACATGTAGTAGGGCTGTGCGGAATAGCACCATTTCATTTCAACTTCTGTTTTGACGGGACAGTGTTTTGTTTTGAGTTTCATTTCATTTTTAAACCACTGTTCCATTTTGTTGAAACTGTTTTGCTGTTTCAATGCTGTTTGGACCTTTTGCCCATAGGCTCTAATGGGGAGCCACAAAACTGCCTATAACTTTGTCAGTTCATGCCTGATTCAGATGAAACATGCAGGGGTGGTATCCCCTGCAGAGGCAACAAAGCCTGTCAAGTTTCAAGGAGAGAGTTCCAGGGGTTTCTGGGAAACTGCACCTCAGGCTGCTGACAAGCAAAACTTGTGACATGGATGACAGAAAGCGGTAAAGTTCAAACAGTGCTGCCTTTTATGCTGCTTTTCCATCCCTCCCACAGAGCACTGGAATTGGAAGGGATGTTGGGGAAGGATGACAGTCGCTGACGAGCTACACACTCAGTATGAGAGCACTCCTTTCCCCCTTCTTTCCCCTCCCTCTCCTTGCTTTCTGTTTTCCTGCAGGCAAGCCCAGCTTGAGTTTTGAAACTCGAAATGTTTCAAAACGTGAAACATTTGGACTGCCCTCATTTTGTTGTGAGGCTGTTTTGAAGCCCTTTGTTTTGGTTTGATTTTGCTGTTTTGATCTTGAAAGGAGTTGAAACAGTGTCAAAATGAAACAGCCAGCAACATTTTGTACAGCCCTACTAGCCAGTGCTGAAATGGCTCTTATGATGCTAAAGGCTCGGTGCCATTTTTGTTGGGATCTTTCTGCTCTGTAAAGACATGGTCCAGATCTACATCCTAGATTAGGTCTGGGGCCATGGAGCCAAGGTGCTGTGGAACTATCAAAATATATACAGGCCCCCAGCTCTAAAATATAAAAACTGATTTGTCCAGGAGAAGTTGGGCAGCCCAAGTCTCATTTCCTCTGTTACTGCGTTCCCTGTATTATGGAGTCATACCGGTCCTTTCACTATCTTTGGTGTAACGCAGAGCAATATCAAGGCAATACTAAATTTGTTGCTTCCAAGGGCTCCCACAGACCCAGGAAAGAAGGTCTTGTCTGCAGCACAGTGAGATTCAGGGGGAGCGTCTACACATGCCATTAGGGGGCGAAGCTCTTGGGCACGTGTCTGCAAGTGTGCCCAGATCACAGCACACTGAGCCAAGTCACAGCAGTCCAAGCTGGCAGGGGAGCCAGGGGGTCAACTGGGCTCAATGTGCTGCAGAGGGGTTGGATGGGGCACAAGGATGCTTCAGTGCAGGGCTAGCTGGCAGACAGCCGCCCCACAGAAGCACCCTTGTGCCCCAGCCAGCTGATCAGTGTCTACTTATGTGCCTCTGTGTACAAAGTACTCTGCAGCAGTGTATTTACAAGTCCTACCCTGCTGCAGAGTTTATTAGTTTTGTGCACTCTAATAGACGCATGTATATGCTGCGTGGTTAATCAGGCAACTGTGCAGTAAACATCTTGTGTAGATGGGCCCGGTGGTCCCAGAATACTCCCATACGGGGAGCAGGACCAGTGTTGAGTTCTGATGACCTCCTGATGGCACCTAGGAAGACTGTCTGTCCTCTGCTTTCAGGCTACTCATGTCCAGGTGCATGGCGCTGCAACAGTCCTCTCTAGAGATGCTGAAAGGCCCTTTCACCTCCTCATTGTCATAGGTTGTGAGGCTGTAACCAGTCACATATTCCTGTCCCTCACTTCAGCCGCTTCCCAGGCACATGATGGAGCTGGTTGATTGAGTTGCTGCAAAAGGTGAATCCAGAGGCTTTGCAGAGAGGTGCAGAGACTGCCTCCCCCACGCCCCTGCCAGGCATCTGAACTCCTCTAGAGAACGGGCTCCTATAACAAAGATAGGGTAAGAATAAGCATCATGCCAGTCCTTGCCTGGGCACCTGGGAGGATGTTGAGGGCTCCCCGAGGATCCTCTGGTCAGGCTCAGAATGTGCTGAGGTCTCTGAGATCTCAAGGGCTTTGGGATATTTCAGGGCAGTGAGATGTAGACTCACCTAGCAGGGTGGTGAGAAGGAAGAGCAGCTTCCCCCAGGACTGCACAGTGCTGGTCTGCAGGGGTGGTGGAGGACCAACCCCCTGGACACCCTTTGCTGACCCCAGCCTTGCAGGGCCAGAGGATGACAGTAGTCATCAGGTGTTTGTGGCTTTGAATTTGCCTCTCTTGACCTTCACAAGGTCCCCTTTGAGTCCAGCACTTCCCTCTCCTGGAGACAGGCCTAGGAAAGAGCAGCAGTGGAAGAGGTTGCTGGTGGCAGGGAAGAAGGAGCTGGGGCTTGAGGTGGCCAAGATGGGCTGGTATGGCCTGAGCTGAGGCAGAAGGGTTAGGGCTGGGATTGGATTCTATGTTAGGAATGGGGGTGCCCTGTGAGATGCAGATCTCTCCCCACAGCCTCCAAGAGCCCCCCTCACCTTCACCAACCTGACTCTGGGGCACCTGGCACTGGGCACCAGGGGCCCTGACTACCCATGCCTGCCACCGCTACCCCTGCTCCAAGCACTCATCTGGGAGCAGGGCCAGGAGGAGCAGGGTCCAGACCAAGGTGGGCATTGGTGCCTCAGGAGGGGATACCTGCTCCTGGGGGCAGTGGTCCTGAGCACCGCAGGGCAGATGCTTGAGCAGGATCTAACTGGGATTTGCATAGAGGAAGTGTGCCAGGGCCTGGCCTGGGAGGCCGGGACAGATGGGAAGGCATGTGTACTTGTCTGGCCCTGGGCAGACCTCCTTGTCTCTGCTGGGGAAGCCTGGACAAGCTTTGTAGGATTCGTCATCACACTCCTTCGGATGTCAGCATTGTTGGGCCCATCCCTGGGACTTGGGCTCATGTGATGAGCCCTTAAGTGTCCTGTTGGCTATTGGATGTGCCAAAATGATGAGCACGAGTGTCCCCCCTTCCCCTTCCCCATCTGGAGTGACATGGCACAGGGAGTGTCCCCCTGACTTGCACATATTCATCCTATCCCCTTCCTGGGGGTGGGGGTGAGTGTGGGGCAAGAGTATCATCAGGAAAGTCCACACCTAGTGACTGTACCCTGGTAGGGAGCTGAGGTGTATCTCAGCAGGGGGAAGAGGAAACCTCCACTAGAGATCATGTGAGGGGGCTTCTGTAAGAGTCTAAGGAATAGGAGCTTTTTCTCTCCTATAGAAGCAGGGTTGGAGGGTTAGGAGGCCTTTGTAACTCTGGATTTGCAGATGGGAGTGAGACGCATGTGTATTTGTGTGTGCACCTGCGTGTCAGTGCTGTGTGTGTGCACACGTGTGTGGCTGGGGGGTGAGTGTGTGTGTGCACACGAGTGTCACTGGGGGGTGAGTGTGTGTGTGCATGTATTCATAGATTCATAGATTGTAGAGTTGGAAGGGACCACAATGGATCATCATGTCTGACCCCCTGCCCCTGGCAGGAAAGAGGACCAAGGTCAGGTGACCCCAGCCAGGTGACTATCTAGCCTCCTCTTGAAGACCTCCAAGGTAGGTGATAGCACCACCTCTCTTGGAAGCCCATTCCAGATCCTGGCCACCCTTACTGTGAAAAATTTCTTCCTAATATCTAACCTAAATCCACTCTCAACTAGTTTACACCTGTTATTCCTAGTCACTCCCTGGGGTGCCTTAGTAAACAGCGCTTCCCCTATTCCCTGTTGACCTCCCCTAATAAATTTATAGGCGGCCACAAGATCTCCCCTCAGCCGTCTCTTGTGAAGGCTCAAGAGATTCAGCTCTCAAAAACCTCCCCCCGTAGGGTCTATCGCGAAGGCCACTAATCATGCGAGTGGCCCTCCTCTGGACCCTCTCGAGATTCCCCGCGTCCCTCTTGAAGTGCGGTGCCCAAAACTGGACACAGT
>NW_005842222.1:901268-937091 GCF_000455745.1 Alligator sinensis
TCCACCACCACTCTCTGGGTGCAGTCCCTAAGCCAGTTGGCCACCCGCCTGACCATGTAGGCGTCCACTCCACAGTCTGCTAGCTTCTCAATGAGGACAGGGTCTGAAACTGTGTCAAAGGCCTTCCTAAAATCCATGACGATGACATCAGCCTCAGCTCCCGCATCCAGGCAGTGTGTGACCTGGTCATAGAAGGCTACAAGCTTTGTCAGGCAGGATCTACCTGTGACAAACCCATGCTGGTTTCCCCTCAGCATCGTTTCCCCTGCTGGGCCTGCATAAATGTGTTCTTTGATTATTTTCTCTAGCATTTTCCCAGGAATAGAGGTAAGACTGACTGGTCTAAAGTTACCCGGCTCATCCCTTCTCCCTTTCTTGAAAATGGGCACCACATTGGCCCTTCTCCAGTCCTTAGGGACCTGGCCGGAGCACCATGAGTGCTCGAACAGCTGTGCCAGCAGCTCAGCTATGACTGGCCAATTCTTTCAGCAGCCGTGGACGGAGGTCATCCGGGCCTGCTGACTTGTACCCATCCAGCTCCTCCGGGAGCTCCTTAACTATTTCAGAACTATGTATGGATCTGTCTACGTGTGGATCTATATGTGGCACTGCTACGTGCAGCAGAGGGCACTGTCTATGTGCTGCACGGGGACTAGGCCCAGCAGCACCAGGCAGGGGAGGCCGCATTGGAGGCAGGTTGTTTCCGGGATCCTGTCATTCCTTCCTGCACAGAAAGGGGCTGAAGCCGAGCTGAGCTCAGTGTTCCCAGCCCCAGTCACTGCTCTGACCCCACAGGGCAGTGATCAGAGAGGAGCTGAGAATCTGGCACCAGGGGCTACTGTTTAACCTCCAGCCAGGTTACTGGACCAGGGCAGTCACTGTTGTTAACCTCCAGCCAGGGCTGTCACTGTACTTGGTCCACATGGACAGTGAAGGAGAATGGGCCCAAAGACTTCAGGGTGTAAGGTCATCTCATGCCGGGAACACCCCCAGGCCAGGCCAGACCAAAGGCCCACAGCCCCAGCACTCAGCACCTTGCTCGTGTGGGAGGGAGACCCCTGGTTGCCGTGGCAACAGTGCTGCTCCCTTCACTGTGACATCACAATCCCAAGTCTCAGTGTCAGGCACGGCTCCTCCCAGTGCTCTTGTGACCTTCGCCAGAGCCAGTTGGCCATTGTAGTCGCTCATGTTTTCAGTCATTTCTATTCTCTAGAGTTAGTTGCTTAGTTTTGTAGTTGGTTAATTAGTTTGTTAGTTCATTAGTTAGTTCATTAATTAGTCAGATCATTTGTTCATTAGTTAATTAGTTCATTAGAACATTAGTTAGATAGTTAGTTAGTTACACATTTGTTGACAGTCTTTAATCCGAGTGTCGGAAGTGAGCACTGGTTGGAGACATGAGCGCCCTTTCTCATTCAGCCATGGGGGCAGCACTGGGGACACCGCGCGGCCCGTCATGGGGACTTTTGGAAGATGTGGCAAGTTGTCAGCAGGAGCTCAGATTGTGCAAGGGCCCAGGACTCGGCCCCATGCCTCGTCCCTGCTCTTGGCAGTCAGTTTCCTCTTTCCCTCCTTCAGCTCAGGGGCTGTGCTTGTTTGCAGATGCTCCGGCAGAAGAAGCTGCCACCAGTGTGCCTGCCCTCCTGCAACCTGGGTGAGACCCCTCCCCCCTGCCATGGGAGCAACGAGGGTTGGGCAGCACAAGAGGCTTCAGGGCTGTATGGCCTCCCCTCCCGGCAGGGTTTGCCTGGCAGGTCAACCCCACGCTGCCCCAGGTCCAATCTGGACAGCCCTGGCTCCATGCCCCACCCAGCTGTCACCCCCTGCTCTTCACCAGCAAGTTCCCTAGGGAAGGGGAACAGGACTGGCCCCCATGGGTCCTGGCCCTGCAGCCCCTGCCCATGGCCCTGCCCTGATAGTCTTCCCCCAGGCAATGGCCCTGCTCTCCTCTGCTCCCTTGCAGGGTGGGGCCCAGATAGGTTTTGGGATCCCCATCCTCACAGTGGTGCTCAGTCCCACCCAGCCTGATGCGCAGCCCTCATGTCCCCTCAGCACCAGATGCCACCCTGGGCACAGACAAGTGGACAAGAGCAAAACTGCCCCCATTAAGGGGTCTCCATGTTTACCCTCTGTGGGTGAAGGCCAGGAGAGGAGGGACCCTGCACCCAGTGAGTTTGGCCTGAGCTGGGGAAGGGCTTGTGTGGTTGCATGGGGAGGTGGCAAGGTCTCTGCAGGAGGGCACCCCACTCTCCCTCCTCTGCCTCCATTCCCAAGGGGCTGAGCTGATCCAGCCAGGAGACCCCTCCCCAGCCTTACTGCTCCTCATCCCCTTGTCCCCTGAGACCCAACCCCTGTCAGTGGTATTTGCATCTTGGGCAACCAGCCATGTCCCTGGGGTCACGTAAGGGACCAGACCTGCCCCCTGGAGGGACTTCCACCTGACCCCCGTGGAGGAAGACCCTGCTCTTGTGGCATGCAAGACTCCTGGCAGGTGCCCCCACATGCTGTGTCCCAGGGGGGCTGGTCGCTCTGAGCCCTGGCAGCAGAGAGGACCCAGCTGATGCACGGCCCCTTGTTTTCCATCAGGACCAGGAGCAGTGCTGGGGGCAAGTCCAGGCAGCGATGCAAGGGGCCAGATGTGGCCACACCCACCCACTGCAGTGAGTCTTTCCCCTGCCCAGGGTGTGGGAGGGGCTGATCTGGGGGTCAGGGGTCTCTCCCCAGGTTCCCCGTGCCCCTCCCAGCCCCATGCAGCACACGAGACCCCGGGGGGGAGTCTTCCTCTCCTGTCAAGTCCATGGGCCCTCCAAGAATAAGAGGGGGTAGTGAGCTCATTTCCTTATCACAGGGACAGTCCTTCCCAGCTCAGAGTGTCTGAGGGGACCTGGGACCTTGAGCTGGGAGGTGGGGACTCACCTGAGACAGGTGGTAACAAACAACCCCTGGGATCCCCAGGGCCCAGGTCTATGAGCCCTGCCCAGCCCCAGGGCTCTGGGGGCCATCAACCCGGCATCATGGGGAGATGAGGAATTCACTGCCCAAGGGAGTCCATTGCCCCAGCCGCTCTTTCCTAAGCCAGCAGGAGAAACCTGGCAGCGGGTATTGCTGGCAGCTGATGAGCAGGTCCCAGCCAGGGTGGGGGGGAGCTGTGAGGGAGACCAAGTGGGCTGGCTGATGGCTGCATGGAGGGGTGGACCAGAGGGACAAGCCTGTGGCTGGGCTGGGGGATGAAGGGTGAACGCAGGGCCAGAGGGACAGATGGGGGCAAGAGGTGGCTGTGTGCGCAGACAGACAGGCAGTGGTGTGAGGCTTCTCTAACCTGCACTGTCTCGTTTGCTGGCAGCTGGAGCTGAAGGCGCTTCATGCCTGACTGGCACAGCAGGAGCAGGATGTGGAAGTCCTCCTGTCCTGGTAGGTGTGGGGCTGGGGAGGGAGCTGGCTGTTCCAGTTGTGAGGCACAGGGGTCGGGGCAAAAGCCCAGGGCCTGTCCCTTCTTCTGTGTTAGTCTCTCCTTGGGGAAGGGGTGTTTTCTGGGATGGCGCTGTCAGTCTCTCTGAGCCCGGAAATGTTTTTTGTCTCCACAGTGCTCGGCAAAGGGAGGAGCAGCTCCTGGTGAGTTTAGGGGTGGCAGAGGCCAGAAGGGCCATGGGGTAGGGCAGGGAACAGGCTGAGACTGAGCTTGACCAGGCAGGGTAGCATCCGAGAGGATGTGAAAGCAGGGAACAGAGTCCTGACACATTGCGTGTGGGGAGAGGTAGGGCTTGATGGGTGCTTAGGGAGGTAACGCTGTAGGGTTCAGAGGCCCAATACGCTTGGTGCAGCCATGGACATGGTCTGATGGGCTCACACATGCTCAAGTGAAGGACCTGAGGCTCCTTAATCTCTCCCTGGTGCTGGCCCTCAAGGCCCAGAGGGAGCAGGGCCAGGCTGTGGACGACAGCCCCACAGAGGTGAGCCGCTCTGCATGCCCCTGCCCCAGGGGGGAAGGTGAGCGTATGTGCGCACAGGGCAAGGCTGTACCTCTGCTGTGCCAGGCCCTGCAGTAGAGGGGCAGGGTGTTGCCCTGGCTCTGTAGGTGGAGGGCTTGTGTGTGCAGTGCTGGGCACCATGTGAACTTTGTGGATGTCCCACTGTGGGACCGGTGGGGTGACATGTCTGTGCTGCACTGACCTCCCCTGCTTCGTGGATTGCTCTCCCCTCCCCCAGCCTCCCCCCATACTCCGCCAGGTGCCAGCTCTGGGCCAGGGAATGGAATTTGTCCTCATTGCCATTTTGCTTTTTCATTTATAACAGCCTCCCATGCATGTGGAGGGGATGGATGGGCAGTGCTGGCCACCCTGGAGGGAGTAAGTCGGGAACAGGGAGGGGAGGGTGAGGTGTGAGGCTCTCCTGGGTAGCTTGTGAGCTCTGGGGCAGGCTATGGCACATTGCAAGTGGTGCTTTTTGCGAGGAGGAGAGTTGTTCCTTCTCTGGTGCTAGAGGGGATGAATTCAGTCCAGGAGCCATTTCTGACCAGTTCCTTTTTGTGCAATCAGGAGCATTAGCTAGCCCCTTCCAGGAGAAGGCAGCAAGGTCCCAAACCAACCTGCCCCCTACTGCAGCACCCAGATAGAGGGCCCCCAACATTAGCATGCCAGCAGCTAGACCAGGGCCCTCTGCCTGGCTGATGTGGGGGTGAACCCCTGGCAAAGACAGCAGCGAGCACCCAAACAAAGGCTTGTTGTTGTCCAAAAGGAGCAGGACATGGGGAGAGGTATGGTGCTTTTCGTACTGTTAGTTTGTGAACCCTGGGCTCCAAGGTGGATGGGACCTGGGTGATGATCAGAGCCCCTTCTGCCTCCAGGCAGGTCAGGATGCCCCGTGAAGCCCATCCCACAGGGTGCCAGTGCCCTGTACCAAGCAGTTGAATCCTGTGTCAGTCCCTCATGTCTGGGCTTCTGGATCCCATACTCAGGCAGCATGGGGGCCACATCCTGGAAGAGGATTGCCCCCAGGCTGTATGAAGCCTCAAGAAGCTGGTGGAAGAGGTCAGTGGTGGGCTCGTGCACACCAGGACATAGTGTCCTGGTCCCTTCTAGCTCCGTCCATGTCCTCCCAAGGCATCCTCACAAGGATCGCAACCGTGACGTGATGGAAAGGGGCTTGTCTGCTATCATTGACGTTGAGAGTGTTGTTGTCTGCGGTTTTGTACTTCTGCTAGGGTCACCCGTGTTGGCAAGGTAGAGACCAAGCTTGCCAGGCTAATAGTGATCCAAAAATAAAGATAAAAGCCATTGATTGTGGAGCATGCAGATGAAGCAAGAATATTTTACGATGGCAGCAGAGGTAGGCTGCAGCAGAACAGAAATCTTCAGTGCTCTCGGTTTTTCTTGGCATGGGAGTCAGGTTTCCTTCCTGTGAAGTACTGTCTGGTTGCTTATGCGCCATTTCATCCCCACGTTAAAAGAAGATGTGCACAAGCCTCTTGCTTCAATAGAAAGTCTCACAGTGATGTGTGAGTGTCAATGGGGGCAGACGCTTGCAATTACCAGAAGCCCCTAGTCATGGACCTGCCCATCGTCACGGACCTGTATGTACAGAGACAATGACTGTATGATGGTTATTTTGTCAGCAATTATGACTGAGCAGGCCTATTCAGATGAACACTCTGCTATCCTGCATGTGGAGGACACTAGAAAAGGCACCTTCAACAGCCCGTGTCATGTCACCTGCCTGGGATCCATCCATCCAAGTCAAGTACTGAGGTTTGCAACCTGGACTGTCCACACTCTGGTACACAGCACGAACAGCGCCCAACTGGATCGAAGGATAGCACTTGTGCCCAGAGCTGCATGGATTTCTTTTCCTGAACAAGTGTGCACAGTATAATCTAATCATCACAAAGCAACCGAATAAACCATTGAAACTTATGACAAGTACCTGCAGATGCACTCATGTTCCTTGGCTGTCTCTTCTATCTCATACCCCTCCTCATCTTCAACATCAAGAGGCTAAATAGTCTACAAAAAACTGCCCATATTCAATTCACTACCAATTTTTGAGGAACTTGATGACCCCCATATGCCAAGGCTTATGTCGAAGAAGGCCATTTTGGAGTGTAGGAAAAGAACTGAATCATGAAAGCTTTGATATCAAGGAAAATGACCCAGTGATTCAAGACAATTGACCTCCATTATACATTTCTTACCATGGACCCCACATCTAACCCTCCTGGCTTTGCTTTACTAATGCAGAGCTGGACTACGTTGAACAAGGAGGACAACTAGCTACTTTGTAAATGGAATTTTATTAAAGACGCCAAGTTTGAGTGTGGTGAGATCCAAACTGTAGCACGTATCATGGAGGAATGTCCTGTTTATCTTCTTAACGATTGTATTGAAAACCTGCACCAGGCGGCTGCTGCTGCTGCTGACTTGCCATGGATATCGTACCTAAAACTGTCACTCTAGTCTTAACCCTTAGTGCCATTGCTTAGAGCTTGTTCTGCTATTCAGTTGCTGTATCCATCTGAATAAATCACAAAGCAACAAGTGGAAGCCATTGTGCAAGCACCCCTGCTCAAAACCCTGGCACCTAACTGACTGTATGCTAGTGCATTGCAAAGTCCACCTCAGCACAGCCATACTGCCACAGCCAACTGTCATAACGGCCGCAGCAGATGCGCTCACGTCGCGGCCTGCTCTGATTTGAACCATCGGCAGATTCTGCTGAATCCCTGTCATCAGCCATCTCGGGTGGGACACGAGAAGAAGATGAGAAGACCAGCCCCAAAGGCTCCTGGATAGATCCTTGTTTGATAAGTTCCAACATGTCTATCTGTGCGGCCACAACGTGATGTCAACAGAAGAAGCAACCAAAGAAGAGATTCAATCTCAAGTGCCTGAAAAACCCTGCTAAGAGACATCACCTCCAGCAGTGCCTCAGAGAGAATCGTGCCAACTGCCCTGATGCTCTTGGCACCACTGATCACTCGAGGAAGAGCGAGAGCTTCAAGAAAGGCATCCGTGAGGCATGCCAAAAATCTTGAGGCTTCTCCACAAAGAAACGTGAGGCCTGGTTCAGTGAGAATGACTGGGAAGTTCTTGCCTTCAAAATGGACAGAGCACACAGGGACATCAACTCCAAATAGAAATATCTACATTCGTGGCCTTCAGTACAGACAATTCACTCAACGACCCCTGCCACATGGACAGTTTTGAACACATAGGTGAAGAATGGATCTCCCGCTTTTATGTGTGTTAGAAAAAGCCACCATTGAATAGGTGTGTAATCTGTAATGTAATAAAAAGACAGGAGAATTTATTAGTGCTGTAAATCCTTATGAAATTTGCTCTGGACTCGCATAAAGGCTTCACTGCAAAGAAGCTGCTTTGGTTTGGTTTAGCACATCCTTCTGCCTGTTTACCTAGTCATTGCTTTCCATTTTCCCTGAGGGTTTTTCCCCACTCTACTTGCCAGAGGAGGCTGAGCCCTTCCTTAGGGTGGACCAGGCTCAGGTTTCAGATGGCAGCTCCCATTACTCCCTCAGTGCTGTGGCAACTTGTGGGATCCAAGCCTTTCCTCTTCCCACCTCTTGTCACCAGCTGTGCTCAGCCCCAGCTGCTCCTGCAGGCTGCAGAGAGGCTGTGGCTGCTCCTGCCCTGCAGCTGGGAGAGGAAGTGGAGGGGAGAGGTGTCTGCACTCCCTGCCCTGGCCTCCAGGTTGGCCCTCAGAGCTGGAGCCCTGGACTGAAACCTCCCCTGGGAGCAAAACACCCAGCCTGGGGTTGGGGGTTTTCTCCATGTCCCTCTTTGGCCCCTGGGGGTTTTGTTCTCCCTTGGTGCAGTCAGAAACCCAAGGACACCAGCACCACCTGGCCCTGGCACAGAGAAGCCAAAGGCCACTTTTCAAAGTCATTTCTGTTTTTCTGGGTGCCCACTTTCAGACACTGAGAATCCAGACAAGTCCAAGTGAAATCAGTGGGAGCTGCAGGTGCTCGGCCCTGTTTACAGTTGCAAACAGACTCCATCTGATGCTGGACACCTCAAAACTTGCCACCCAAATGCAAAACCTATTCTTTAAAGTTTGTCCCTCCTTGATTTATGTCAAAGATGCAGGGGGCCAGTCTTGGAACCAGGAGTCCCAGCTGTTAGCTCCTAGCTCTGTCCAACAGGCCTGTCCAGCAGCACTGCAATTAGTAATTAGTTAATATTGCCAAGGGCTTTGAAGAGGCAGAAGCCAAACTGTGCTCTGAGGGGGGCAGCAGTAGCATTCTCACCAATGCACCCACTATGGAGTTGATGCAATAAGTCAATATTGAAGTTCTCTAAATCTCTATGGTCACATATTTGTGTCTTTTTTAAATACTATATTTACAGTAGATTCAATCCCTGCCAAGACCCTTGGAATCTCAAAGCAGATTTGAGCTACTTTGAAACCAGTGAATAAGAATCATTAGATTCCAGTATTTGAATATTTGTGCAATCTCTGACATAGGGCCTTTTTGTCCTATGCCAAATCTTTATTTTTCTTCAGTTCTTCCACCTTTCTGATGCCAAACAGTGCCATCTGATGCAGACATAGAATGCATAAGACGACAGGGCAGAAGTTGAACGTGACCCTTAATTATATGTGTTTGAATCCAAGGCAAAGTTCCCACTCAAACAACATGATGCGGGCAGGGGGGAAGCTTCATTTTAGATCTGAGTACTAGTCCAATCTGGGCTGGCTAGTGAGGCAGGGGACGGGGCTTATGACAATGGGGTGCACAGGAGAGACCCAGTGTGTGTTTTGGCGCACTTACCTTCAGGTTGGCCCAGAGCTGCTGCTGCTGCTGCCGCCTCTGTCTCTGCATAGTAAGGCTGGGTCAGGGCAGCCACTGCTGATTGCCCCAGAGCTGGAGCAGCTAGAAAGGGCAGGCATAGGAGGGCAAGGGGAAGGGGGAGCATGTAGTGGATAGGAAGGCACAGGAAGGGAAACAGGTAGCAGGGGAACAGGCTCCAGGGGTTCAGGCACAGGTGTGGCGGTGGGGGTAGGGGCAAGGGGGAAGGCACTAGGGTTTGGCATGGGATGGCGTGTGGTGGCAGAGTTGGCAGCAGGGTACAGCTGCGGGGCAGAAAGGAGTGGGGCAGGCATATGGGGGTGGGAAGGAGGCAGGAAGGGCAGTTCATACACCCTGGAAAGGCTCCAAGAAGTTGAAAATCTAGTGGTGGGAAAATAGAAAAGAGCCTTTTCAAGCATTATCTAGATCTTGTTTGGTGTAACTATATTAGCATTCAAGTTCTTCTCCCATATTATTAACTCTTCCAGTATGATTTACAGAAGGTGGGGCAAGGTGGCATTGTGTTGAGTGAGTGAGTTTCAGATGTGAAAAAGTTTATGCATCATACTAGGAAAGATTAATAGCAAACTACCTTCTGTCTGGCTTGGCTAATTGAATTGCCCTTCTCTAGCATAACCTACAGTTGAAGCAGTAACTGTAGAAGTTAATCATAAACAAGAAGCCCAAGTCATTGAAGGTCTATTGTACTGGTTTGCTAAGTGGATTTTCTCTTGAGCAGCTCCTCCTTGTTCTGACATGTTCCAGTTTTATTTTCTTTTGTTGCCATCTCCTCAGGTAGCTTATCATATAAATGACAATGATGGCATAAACTTTTCCATGCCTGACATTCACTCTAGAATGATAGAGTTGTAGTAGTGCTAGAAGCAGCAGATGTTGGTACAGTATTTCACTTTCTTTTAAACTTCTACAAACTTACCAGCTTGGTCTGTGTAGCTCCTTCACCCCTCTCTCCCACCCCCACCAACTTCATGAAATAGCACTAAAGGCTAGTTTAGGTTTGTTTTAAGGAATCTTTTCCATAGGAAAGTTGGAGGAAGCTTTCTTCCTTGATTTTTTTATCAACTGAAAATGTCATGTTCTGACGGGAGCCTGATAAGAGATAAGTTAAAAAGTGATGTCACAGGGATAACTTGAGCAACAACTCTCTCTTCTATAACTGATAAGCACGTGATACTCAGTTGAGGGAACTAAAAAAATGAAACACTTTGATGGGGGAATATAAATACTTCCAAAACATAGCTATTGTTGCTGCTGTCTCAGGAAATACATGAAAGGAACATGGGGAGTGATTTTTCTTATCTATTCCTAAAGTCTGGTGTGTTTGCAATGCAGCATTTCTATTAGAAAATAGTTCTGTGTAAAAGGTAGTTTAAAAAAAAATCTAACTCTCAAAGTATGAAAAGGGATTAAAATATCGTCTTTAGTCTATGATAAGCAAAATGTAAAACAACCATTCTCTCCCTGACATACTCTGAGTTAACACGCTTCCTGTTTCTTCTATGGGGAGTGACAATATAGCTGGGACATCAAGCTGTGTGTATTGGCATCAGGCCAGGACTCTGAAGGCGTTCCTGAACTTTTGGTCTGTATAAATTGTGTTCATGTAACTCACAGAGTGATAACATTTATTTTCCTTGATGGATGGTTATTATATTGTAAGGCTGTGTTGGGGGGGGGGGGGGAGGGCATTCTTTTTCATTAAAAAAATCCCAACAGTCAAATCCTGCATCTTGCTGGCTTTATCCTCTCCTTAAAGGTACAGGAAATAAATGGCTGTATTTTATGAGGATCAAGTGCAGCTGATGACATCAATATCATTACTGTGCATTTATATAACATAACATAGGCCTAGGTTGAAAAATCTATTATTTTACAATCCTTTACAAAAATGTCCTTTGGGGCTGAAATGTTTCTTGCTTCATAGTGCACAGTGGATTTGTTTTTCAATTCTAATTTATCTTAACATGAAACATCTATTCCTTTTTAAATATTATACTTCTAAAATCTTTACTGATTCCAAATGTGTTCCAGTTTCAACATGGCAAAGGCACTTCCTCTTATTGTATCAGAATAACTTGAAAGAGGCTTTATTCACAAAAATTCTACTGGAAAGTGTCCCATGTATCTATGATCCTTCTTTACTCATACTCAAGGTGTTGGAACACAAGGCACATGGGTTAAAAAAATTGTCTGGGGTCCAATCCAGGGATACCTGCCCTGAGTGATCCTCAAGTGCTTTGCAGTGGATGCAAAAACTTAGTAGTGTAGAGGGGATGGAGAGGGTGGTGGCTCTCTAGACCTTCTCTTATTTATGTTTTTGGGCTTCTGCTGACACTGAATTCAAGTAGATGATGAATAGTGAAAGAGCAGGAGCAACAGCAGAGATCTGTTAATAACAGAAATAACAATGGGGCACAATCACAATTGTAAGGTACCTAATAGGCACTGGATGAAAGTTAAGACTATTGATTGACCTGTTATAACTTGATCTTTATTAAGGTGCTTAGGTACCATGGTGCTGGAAGCAGTATTAAAACCTTGGGGCACCTATACATGTACTGGATATCGGAGCAGACTCAATTAATCACTCCAGCAGCCTCCATATCACATCTATTCAGGTCCCTGCACTTCAAAATGGCAGTCGGGGTGCTTCCATTAAAACTCATTGAATGAGCTTTAGTTCAAGTGCCCCATTGCCATTTTGAACCACGGGACACTGCATACACATGAAGCTGCGGGTGCTTTAATAAGAGCAGCTCTCAGAGCCACTGTAATTAAAGCACCCACCTCCAACTCAGAACACGTGTATAGACACCCTTGGTTATTTGGGCACATGGCTACCACACTACAATCAACCTCATGAGTGCAGTTTATGCTATGCAGTGCATTTCCTAAAACACATTGACAAACCTGTAAACAACCAACTGAAATGGTGGAGTGTCTTTTTAAAAACTTTGTTTCCTTTCCTTCCCACTTGGAGATTTTTCTCTTGTGAGCTGCTTTTCCTGACAAATCATTTGCATCTCTCCATTCCCCTCTGTCTTTATGATCATCCCTGCTCCTTTCTTTGTGTTCCTGAGGGTTGGTGGCTTTTTTTTTGGTGTTTGGGTGGAATGAGGAAAGCTCTTTCCTGTTTCAACCTGTACAGCAGCATTTCTCAATTGACGGGTTGCAACCCAAAAGTGGGTCACACAAATATTTGAAAGGGTCATGAGGAAGTCCCAGGAAAACCTGCAAATGTGCGGGTTTCCCCTTGCAGGCTGACAGCATTCCAGCCTTCATGTGCTGCTTGGGACAATTGGAGGCAGTGTGCACACATGCATCTGCAACCACAGATGCACCTGGCCAGCATACAGTGAGTTCAGGTTGTGGAGCAGCCCCAGCTGCTGGATGCAGGTAAGTGTATGGGCAGCAGGAGGTGGAAGTCCAGGGGACTGTCCAGAGGGCTGGGGGCGGGGATGTGTGTGCATGTGTGTGCATGTAGGGGTGCTGGTGATGGTGGCCAGATACAGGGCAGCATCAGGACAGGGGGAGCAGTGAGGAGAAGGTGCCTGGCCCTTCAGCAAGGGAAGGAGGTGGTGGTGGTCTTTTGCAGCAGGGAGCTGCATGCCTGGGCAGGTGGTGCTGGGCCGGCACCCATACACTGAGGGACCTGCACTTGCTGCTCGCGCTCCAGCTCAAGTGTGTGGTAAAAATACACCATGACCTAGGCCTCTCTTGAGTAATAACCGTATGAGCCCCTCATGATCCCTTGTGTAAGAAGTACGAGGCCTAACGACTGAGTTGTGGGTTTCTTTTCCTTCTTGCTTGCTCTGCATTTTGTAACCGTATTGAACTAATGCCCTGAAGTTATACTAAGGTATAAGGTTATTAGAAGACATTAACTCTGCCGCAGTTCCCCTTTTCTTCTGCGCATGCGACAGAACTTTTTGCCGCAGTTCTGCTTTTTAAATACGCATGCACTAAACTTGACAGGGGATACTAACCAATAGCAAACTAAACCTCGCCCATAAGATAAGACGTAACACCTAGGAAATTGTGGTGCTGCCAATAGTTGTATGACACGCGATAACCCTTTGTCTATGTAAGCTATAAAAATGAAATCTCAAGAGAAGTTCGGGGCCAACATTGATTAGAGCATCAGCTCCTCTGTTGGCATTGCTTGCGCAACCAATAAACCCATGATGAACTCACCGTGTGTGTGACTCTCTCCTGAAGGTAAAATTGGCTTAGCCTCCAGGGGCACGAATCTAGCCGTTTGGGCAACAAGTGGAATGGGGGCAGCTTGGGCCCCCCTCCGGCTGGGGTGGCAGGGGACTGCGGATCAGGATTGAGGGGCATCAGCATGGCCGGAGGGGGAGGTGCAGGGGGCTGTGGCTTGGGGGTGAGGGGCTGGGGGCTTTGGGTCAGGCACCAGCAGGGCCAGGGGGCTGTGGGTTGGGACAAGCCATCAGTCTTGGAAAATGGGTCCCAGAATGAAAAAGGTTGAGAACCATTGTTCTACAGGCCTGTTTGGGGAACGGTGGGGAGGGGAGAGGCAGGGTGCTGTACTGCCTGCTGCAGCAGTCCCAGCAGCCTGCACAGTATATGGCTCAAAGCCACAATCGGTACATCCCTCTGCTGCTGAGAAGTTGGACAGCCCCATGTAAAGCATTAACACTTGTCTAACAGAGCAGTTTCAGTCATTGGTACATAGTCACTGGTGTAAGCCCGTAGCTGAGAAAGACAAAACAGCTATACAACCAACATTTTCAGTCCTCCTTGATACAGAGATAAACTGCTTTAGTGCACATGGTGGCTTCTGCAACTAAGAGCTTTCACTGGCATTTGGTTATTTATTGGTTCAGATGCCCACTGTAAGAAAGACCTGAAGTGTATGTTCTGCTTTGAGTAATGGGTGGTGCAATTTGGGTTGGGGTCTCTGACTATGGTAACAGGTTACAGAGCGTGGGATGGTCCACGCATAGGTGACTTGCTGCAATTCAGGCAGAAGTGATCTTCAGACTGCTTTCCTCCTCTAACTGGACACTGCAGCTCTCTGGTCTTGCTTCTCAGTCTTTTAATTTAACTTTGCAATTTAAACATGAAAACTTTCCCAGGGTTTGTCATGGTGGATTGAGGGGATTGCAGTGGTTTGGTTGCACTCTCTCAGACTATGCTGTGGTAGCCACAGGAGGGGGGTTTAAGTTCCTGAATCAGGTAAGGATTCCCCGTCTCCCTTCCATTCTGTGCTCAGTGGCATGTCTCCTTCTCTCCCTTCCCCTCCAGTTCCCTGGCCTTTCCCTGCCCACTGCTGCTGTTGTCTTTTCTGTCTCTGGCTGTCCTGGTGGGAGGGGGAGCTCTAGAGGCACTCTTATCCTGCTTCAGTTAGGCTGTACAGGAAGCTGCGCTTAGCCCAGGACAGCAGAAGGAGGTGGGTTACGTCTTCCTGTGCCTGCTCCCTGGCTGATGGGAAACACCTTGGGGGCATCAGGCAACCATTCCTACTGTCATGGTTGCTGCTCCTACATCCCCTTTTACAAAATCGTGGATCCACCCACTGGGCTTGTACATAATAAGGCACAATGCAAAACTATGCAATTCCTCTGTTTTATGGCTCATCTTTCCACACTTTGTTTGATGTGTTTGTAGGCTGTAAACTCAAGGAGGTGAGGCCCTTCCACTCTACAAACATGTAAGAAGACAATGCATAGTAATAGTATTATGTAATGTTTTAATAATACACCTACCAATAACCAGGAAGGTCAGGGAAAGCTCTTTGACAGAGAGGCATGGACATTGGTATTTATGAGGTAAAGACTAAATAAGTTCAATTCTGTTTACTGAGGGAGGTTTCACAAACTTAAAATGCCCTATGCTGCACTTGGCAGGACCTGCCTGTACTTGAATACAGCATACTAGACCAATAAGGCTCTAAGAACTTTACTCCAGAAATACTAATAGCTTCACGTATCCTACAGCCTAGCATTATTAAGTACCAGGAATATATTGCTATGAAAGTACTGCTGAATTCTTGACATGCCAGGAGCTGAAAGGTCACTTGCACTTGCAGCTACATGCAGAACTTGGTTGAAAATGACCCATCTGCTATGCCTTGCTGAGTTATTTTTCTTTTCCCTTGCCTTTTTGTAGATCAATTCTAGTAGCCTCGATATCAACATTCGACTCCTTAAGGATATCTGACTCAGCTTGAAATGAGGTAGCTTAAATAACAGATTTCTCTTGTCCTAAGAACATCATTCAGGGGTACGAAGATATGCGTGTGATTGCTGACCAGCATAACTGAGCTGGCAGAACCCACTTGTGCAAATATGGTAACTGCTAGGGCTGTGCAAAATTTCGCCGGCTGCTGTGTTTTAACGCTGTTTCGACTTGTTTCAAGCTCAAAACAACGAAATTGAATTGAAACAAAAGGCTTTGAAACAGCCTCGAAATGAAAGAAGGGCAGTCGAAACGTTTCAAAACATTTTGAGGTTTGAAGCTGGGCTTGCTTGTAGCTAAAGAGAAACTATGGAGGGGAGGGGGAGAGGCGGGAGGGACTGCTCTGTTATTGACTATGTAGCTAGCCAATGACGGTCATCCTTCCCAGAGACCCCTTCCAATCCCAGTGCTCTGGGGGAGGGATGGAAAAACTGCGTAAAAAGTGTTGTTTGAATTGAGCTCTCTGCACCTTCACACTTACAAGCAACACAAGTTTTGCTCTGAACAGTTTGAGGTGCAGTTTCCCAGAAACCCCTGACCCTATCTCCTTGAACCTCGGCAGGCTTCATGGCCTCAGTAGGGGCTACCATGCCTGCAGTTTTCACCCCGCTGTGCCTTAACACACACGCTGTCATACATGTCATGAGTTTTGCCCATCAGCAGCTTGAGGTGCAGTTTCCCAGAACCCCCTGCACCTATCTCCTTGAAACTCGGCAGGCTTCATGGCCTCAGTAGGGGCTACCATGCCTGCAGTTTTCACCCCACTGTGCCTTAATACACACACGTGCCGTGAGTTTTGCTTTCAAGACTTTGAGGTGCAATTTCCCAGAGACCCCTGCACCTATCACCTTAAAGCTTGGCAGACTTTGTGACCTCAGAAGGGGCTACCACCTCTGCAAGTTTCATCCAAATCAAGCAAGAAATGACAAAGTTATAGGCAGTTTTGTGGTTCCCCATTATAGCCTATGGGCAAAACGTCAAAACAGTGAAACAAGTTTGATTAAACGAAACAGAACAGCAGTTCTGAAGTGAAACAAAACTCGAAATGAAACACTGTCCCATCAAAACGAAAGTCAAAATGGAACAGTGCTGTTTCGCACAGCCCTAGTAACTGCACACTTATTGTACAGCTTGCTTCGTTTGGTGGAAGTAGATTTGCTGTTCCCCCAAGTATCTGTACTTGGAGGATTTTGCTGGTAGAGCACTTCCAGTGTAAACATAGCCTCATGTTCCTTGCTGTTTTCATTTTGGTGATGTACTAAAGAGCATTAATAAGCATCTATATAAAGATTCAAGACAGCAAAGAGTAGGAACACAAAAAAGGTACAGTGACTTGTCTTCAGTGAAAAAGACAAAACTCCATACTGGTGATCCTACCACTTCTGCTGCACCAGTGGGAACCTCAGGAGAAAGAAGTCTCTGGTAGCTTTTGCTGGTTTTACCAAGCTATCTACTCTGAATATATTGATACTGTACAGCTGCAGTGTAGCATAGAGACAGCTGCCCTAGTTTGAAATGTGTTAGCTCAAGTATCAGAAGCGGTATAGCCAAAGCAGCACAGAACTTCTGTGACCTTGACACAGCACCCGAGACAAAAGTACTTTTGGGAATCATTGCGTGGCATGCATAGATATCAGATTTGCTATTGTTGCATCTAGTTTCTAATTGTAACAGTGCAAAGCTACGTTCAGTTTTATTGTTCTCATATCTGTGTATGTTAGTATTTGACATATATGCAATTTTTTATGTATCTTTATATTTCAGCTAATGTATCAGTAGGGCACCAATTGACTTGAACAGCCCACAATTGTTCACACTTAAAAGGGTCAATGGTTCAGAATTAGCACTTGATTTGGTTTGTTTATTGGTCCCCCCTGCAGATGTGCTAAGAGGCACCCTAGGTCTGTTCAGGCAATCATATATTTACATTTTAAAAGAAACCTGACACCTAGCTGGCCAAACTATCCTACAGGAGAGACAGGGTATCAAATTAATGAATCTACATACGTAAAAAGGATGCAAGATTATAGTCTGGTAAATATGCACCTTCAGGGTGAAGAAGTTACTGGCATAGTGTGAGCCTCCCCTAGAAATAAAGGGGTGACATATGTTAATAGCCAGACTGGCAAAGGTACTTAAGTCTGCCTAGAGAACATGGCTTAATCTTCAGTCTTCTCATGGAAAAAGGAGAGGTTGGGTCCCCCAGCCAAAGAGGCTGGGAAAACCAAGCCAACAGGGGGGATGCAGGAGGCCCTGACAGGCAGAGTCAGAGCCAGAGGCTGCATTTAGACCCTTGAAGCTGGCTAAGGATCCAAGGTGTAGGGTAAGAACAGGTCAGTGTTTTGGTATTTTCTCTTGTTTGCTTACTCTTATATCTCTGTCTGCATCTCAACATACAGTTGCTGGTTTCTTGGGCTTGTTTTATTTTTATTATAAATCATTTTGTTGTTGGTCTCCTTACTGGTTGCCTTTAAGAGTGACTTCTGGGCAGGTGATATTCTAGCCTTACCCTCTCCATGGAGAGGAGGACCTATCATTTCTTCATTACCCAACTGTGAGGGCTACCTAGGGCAGGCAGAGATCCTTCACTGCAGCTACAGAATCCAGTAAAGGGCAGAGGAACTGAGTTGTTGGGATAGGGAACTATCTCAGGGAAACCTTGGTCTGTGCCCTGGCGAGTGTGGTAGCACAGTGAGGAGTAACTCAAAGATATCTCATGGACAGGCTTGTGACAGGGCTAATATGCCTGCTAAGAAGCAGGATAAATGTAGTCTTTGTGGAACTCTGTTTTGCTTGGCTGCTGTTACCCAAACTAGCTTGTTTAAAGCTAGCCCAGGTAGCTTTCCCCCAGTATCTTTTGTTTTGATTATTTCAGCATAGCAAAGAAATACTCCCTTTGCTATTTAATCATTCACAGAAATCTTTCTATTGTTTCACAATGAATGAAATCCTTTAGTTAACTGCCAATTAATTATTGGAAGCATACTCTGAGGATTAATGAAGATCACATACATTCTGCAGTCCAGATATACCCTTATTTGAAAGCAGGGGAAATAGAATATGTGCCAACTAGTGCAGAAAGCTTACATTTGTACCAGTTTTTTAAAGAGAAACAAGTGTAGTTATCAAAGCGTCTTGTATCTTTCCAGGATCCCTGATCAACCACACATAAGCATACAAACAGCTGTATCTATATGGTGGAACACATGATCACACTTATATCAGAGATCATATATTTGGGAAATGAGGTTATTTGCTATTTTACAGGTTTGGTACTGCAGTTTGAATGTGGTTTCTAATTTGCATGGTTTGTCAGTCCCTGAGCTTTTATGTATGCATACAGAGAGCACCAGTGTCCTAACATACTTCTGGAAGGGGACAACATATGTAATTGTTGCTTGAGCACAGTCAACTTCATGCAATTGTACATGACCCAAATACAGCAAAAAGGCAGAAAATTGGGCATGGTTCAATAGAAACAGGAGGAGGCAGGAGACCATGGAAGCAAACTAGAATTATTTGATGAGGGAAAATGGGCAGCAAGCCCCTTGCACAGTAGATAGTCTGCTGAAGGAGAAGGAACAACAAGGGAATCAGCTGGCCCACAATAAATAAAAATAAAAAGACCTTTTTTTATTGATTTCAGTGGAAAAAGGAAAAATTCCCAAGGATAGTGCTTTAGAGAGAAAAAGTCCATGCATTACAATTAAAGAGAGGAATACAATGATGCAATAGGAAAATAATTAAGCAAAACAGTATGGTATCAAGTGGGATGGGAATGCTGATCAGTGCTTGCTTGGGTATTTTTCCCCACTTCCATAGTGATTGCTGACTTGGGAAGTCGCAGAAGAGGTGATTCATATAATCAGCCTCCTTTAGAGGATAAATAAAGCAGTAAGCAGTTCTCATCCCAAATATGTCCTCAAAAGGAACTTGTAAACTCATTTGCACTGTCTGGACATCAAAGGTACCCATTCATTTTCAAAGAAGTTGCTTTAGTTTCAGTGGGCAAAATCCTTAGCATCTGCTGTTCTTCTGTGGCACAACGTGCATTATCTAGCTCCCATCCCACCACCCTGAAGTGTCTACATGTTCGTGATGCTACATAGAATCTGTAATGAACTTTTAGTAGCCCCTTTCTTCCAAATTATCTGAGATGGATTAAAAAAAAGTCTCACACACACACACACACACACACACACACACACACACACACACACTCTTGTGGTGGGGTAGTGCTGCTCTGTAATAATAATTTATGAATACTATTACCTTGTCTCTGGGATGTTTCCAGTAGGTCTATGTTGATTTAACCCAGCACCGCTCTTGGGGAGGGAAGGGAAACAGGGAGGTGAACAATGGTTCAGAATAAAGAAACCCCCTTGATTAAGAGCTGAGGTTTGTTACAGGACAAAGGAAAGCCCACTGACCCTGAGGAAATTGGCCTGACCTCCCAATGAGTCAGACAACTTTGTGATTAGCAGGGCCAGAAGTCTGGAAATTGGTGAGACAAAGTACCTCTTGCTGGATAAAAAAGTGACACTCTCCCTCCCCAAGGTGATAGCTCTTGGGGTGAATGCTAGAGAGCCATTCAGGTTTCCACTCAGGACCTGCTAGGGTATCTCAAGAAGCTAAAACTGCCTGTCTCACCATCATGGGATGGTAAGGCCTCAGGTAACATTGATGTGTGCAGATGATTTGTTTTAGAATGCTTTTCTTTTCCTTTCATGTTATGCTCTGTACTAACTTTGGAGACTGATCATTAGATTCACCCATGAGCACAGACTTGTCAGAGGAGGAATGTGAGGTTCCAGAACCTGGTCACCCCTGCTGCGCAGGAATGGCTTGTCTACCTGGTGCTATAACCCAGGGCCTGTTTTAAAAGTGAGAGTTGCATAATTCACCTTAGGAGTGGTGGAGGCTGGTTGCCTGATGCCTGAGGCTAGGGACAGGTATTATGCATAAATCGGTTTAAATGTCAGAAACTAATTTAAACCTGTAACAGAACAGAAGTTCAGTGCACATAAGCCAGTTTGAAAATGGCTGGAACCAGTTTGGGATTGTAACTTGCTGTGCCTGTCTTGAGTTCCCCACTTAGGTTTTTCTAGTCACCCAGAGCTAACTGTGGCCTTGTGGACCGACAGTTTGACGACTGGCACCAGTTACCAAGACCACTGATGCTTCTCACTTGTCACATTTTTGTTGGAAATTTAATCTTGGGGATTGGTGTTAATCCTGGCTCAGTGGTATCTTGTTAGGTCTAATCATTAGCACGAGAACATTGGGGCTGTGACTCCCTACACCCTGCCTAGCGCCAACCCGTTGTTACTCCGATGTTGCACAGCCACGATTTTACTTTGTATTTGTTCAGTCCCTTTTTTGGCTTGGTTCTCCTAGGCCAATTCCACGTCTATATTTGGTTCCTCTTTGATTCAGTCCAGGTGAATGGATATACCCACGAAGGTGCAAGAGGGGTGTCAGCCTTCCCCTGTTCCTCACTCATGGTTCTTTATCAGTTGTCCTTCTCTTCTTGTCCCGCAGATCCACAGTTGCCTTTGTTCCACTCTCCGTAGCCAGACTTCCATGTCACCTCTCCTGGTAAGTCACCTGACTCCCTTGAGTCAGCCTGTAGGGGCAGCTCCTCGATTGGAGGCTGCCACCAGTTGCCCCTCCCAGGGTTTGTGGCTCGGCTGCAGCCTTCCCTTGACTGCCCAGGACTCCCTTCCTGTTCTGCCTTTGAACAACTTTGTGGGGCTTTTAGCTTTGCCCCGCCGCCTCCACTGGTGAATCAGCCTTGACACACTTACAAAGCGTGTCCATGCTGGCAGCAGCTTTTATTTGCTTTGGGCGTGCTCGCCCCTGTTGGCTGCAGCTCCAGACACTGTAGCACCACCACTAAGTCCTGTGCCGTGGCAGTCTCATTGTTGCTGCCATGTTCTCATGGACAGGCATGCCACAGCACCACCAGCAGGGCCTGTGGTGCAGCAATCCCACCACCGCACTCCTGTGGCTCGACATGCTGCGGTGCTGCTGGCAAGGCCTGTGGCACAGGGATCTCACCGCTACTACCAGGTTCCCATGGCTTGGCAACCCCGCTGCCCCTGCCACATATCTCCCCCTATAAGTTGCCTTGTGGCATCTTGAGTGTGCTATTTTCTTGGCGTGCTTTGTCAGTCTTCTGATTGTGCCGCACTTTCTGCTCCATTGGCCTTGCTGCTGACTCACTATACCGAGACAAGAAATCAACAACCTTGTTTGTTGTTCCTGGTCTGTACCCAACAGAGGATTTAAAGGGCTGAAGAGCTAGTGCCCAATGCATTATGTGACCATTATCACACTTAGACTCGTGCAACCACTGTAAAGGTGCATGGTCCATTATGAGTGTGAACTCCCATCCCATATAATGAATAATGGAAATATATGAGCATCCACTTAATAGCCAGACATTCCCTCTCAATTGTTGAATACCTGAGTTCAGCTGTGTTTAATTTCCTACTTGCAAACACCATTGGTCTTTCAGCTCTGTCTTCTCTTTGACATAGAACTGCCCCCACCACCATTTTGAATGTGTCAGTTGGTAGGATAAAAGGCTTAGAAAAGTCAGGAGTCATCAGGAGCACATCACAACATAAGGCTCTCTTGATATTCCTAAAGGCCTCCTCCATCATGAGCATCCGGCGTATTACACCCTGCACTTTACCCCTTACGGAGTCCATCAAGGGTACAGCCAACTCCGCAAAGCCTGGCATTCCTAATGCACACTTTTTAGGATTTGCTGTCATATTAAATTGATGCAATTCTCATAACACTGCTTCCACATGTTGCCGATGTTCAGGCATGATTAATAATAAATTACAGTGTCGTTGATGTACACTGCAGTGTACCTTGTATGTGGAGCTATGATGTTATCTATCAGCCTTTGGAAAGAGGCTGCAGTGCCATGAAGGCCAAACGGCATCCTTGTAAATTCAAATAGTCCCCATGGCATAGTGAAAGCTGTTTTTTGCTGGTCTTTTTCCGCCATGGGGATCTGCCAGTAGCCCTTGGAAAGATCCAGGGTAGAGATGTACTTTGCCTGACCTATCCATTCCAGTAGCTCTTCTACGTGGGGCATGGGGAATGCATCAAACCGTGCAACAGCGTTAAGGCCCCAGAAATCTATGCATATCCTCAATGACCCATCAGATTTCAGGATGACCACCATTGGGCTTCTCCAGGGGCTCTGAGACTGTACTATCACCCCTTGTTTAAGCATTTTCTGTCTCTCTTCATATACCCGAGCTTGTAGATGATAGGGGACCAGTCTCCACCTTTCCCTCACAACTACCCCTTTGGGCATATTTATTTCGTGCACTACGCACCTAGCCTTTCCTGAGACCTCACTAAACACGTCACCAAATTTTAAGATGATCCAACCCAGCTCTTTCTGCTGCTCATCCTTGAGGCAGTCTCCTATTTCTATTGTACCTCTTTGTGTATTTTCTTGTATCTCAGGGCCTAGTTCTTCTCTTACTTCTTCAGGACTCAGCAGCCACTCCTCTGGCTCCCTCCAAACCTTCAACAGGTTTACATGGTAGATCTGGTGTTCCCTTATGTGTCCAGGGCAGTATACTTCATAGTCTATGGGCCCAGCCCTCCTTGTTATCTCAAAAGGCCCTTGCCACTTAGTCAATAGTTTATTTGCGGAGGAGGGAAGCAGAACCAGCACTTTATCCCCGGTCTGAAACTCTCTTTCCCATGCCTTTTGGTCATAACTAGCTTTCTGCCATTGCTGTGCTTTCTCCATATTTGTCTGGGGTAACTGATGGGCCTGCTTAAGGCGTTCAGTCATCTCCTGTCTAAATTGTTGGGCCCTGACTCATTTATGCCCCACATTTTCCCACTCTTCCCTGGTTATTTGCAGTAAACTTCTGGATTTATGGCCAAATATTAATTTAAAGGGTGTAAACTGGGTTGATACCTGTGGTATATCTCTTAAAGCAAACATTAGTGGCACTAAGAGCGGGTCCCACTTCCTGGGCTCCTTCTGCATGCTCTGTCGCAACAAATATTTGATTGTGCCATTTAGGCCCGCAACCAGGCCATTTGTCTGGGGGTGATAAACCGATGTTTGTAAATGCTTAATGCCCAGCATGTGACATACAGCCTTCAACACCTCTAACATAAAATTCATACCTTGGTCTGTAATGATTTCCCTAGGTATGCCAAAACAAGAAATCCGCTTTAATAACTCTTCCGCAATGTGAGGTGCAGTGACTGTTCTGAGTGGGATTGCCTCCAGATACCATGTTGCATAATTGATTTAAAATTAGTATATACTGATGCCCTGCACTACTTTTGGTGAGTGGCCCCATGACATTGAGGGCAATTCTATCAAATGGTGTGTTAATGATAGGCATGACCTGCAAAGGAGCCCTCTGCAGCCGTCTTTCCTCCACCAACTGACACTCCACGCAGGACCTGCATTGACGTGTTACTTCTTCCTGTATACCCAGCCAAAAGAACCACCATTCAATTTTTGCCTAGCGTTTTCTCTCTTCTGAAGTGTCCACTTATGGGCGTCGCATGGGCCATGTCCCACATCTTCCTCCAGAATGCTTGTGGCACCAATAACTGCCGAACGCACTCACCCACTTCAGATTGCTTTACCTGGTATAATAACCTGTCCCAAATTTCAAAACCTGGGTCACTTACTTGTAGTTCAGGTCTTACAACTTGCCCCTCAACGCTGGCAACTTCCTTTTCTATGATCCTCATGAACTCTTATTCTTCATCCTTGTGTGATCTTGAAGTGAAGGCCCATTGGGCCTACCTCCAAGCTAATAAATGGCTCTTCCTCCCCTGTACCCCACCTAGTGCCAACCTGTTGTAACTCCAATGTTGCATGGATATGGTTTTACCTCATATTTATTTGGTCCCTTTTTTGGCTTGGTTCACCTGGGACAAGTCCACGTCTATACTTGGCCCCTCTTTGATTCAGTCCAGATGAATGAATATACTTCTGAAGGGGGAAGAGGAGCATCAGACTTCCCATGTTCCTCACTCACAGTTCTTTACTAGTTGTCCCTCTCCTTGTCCTGCAGATCTGCCCTGCCTTGGCTCCACTCTCTGAAGCCAACCTTCTATGTCACTTGCCACCAGTTGCCTCTCCCAGGGTTTGTGGCTCTGCTTCAGCCTTCCCTTGGCTGCTGGGGACTCCCTTCTGGTTCTGCCTTTTTGAATGGGTTCATGGGGCTTTTAGCTTTGCCTCATCGCCTCTGCTGGCAAATCAGTATTGGCACATGCTAATAAAGCATGTCCACGCTGGCGGCAGCTTTTTTTTCTTTGGGCATCTTCACCCCTATTGGCTGCAGTTCAGAATGCTGCAGCACCGCCAGTAAGTCCTGCAGCGTGGCGATCTCACTGTTGCCACCATGTTCTTGTGGCTCGGCATGCCGCTGCTTCTAGCCTGAGCCACTGCAGGCATGTGCCGGCATTTCTTCAGTCCAGGAGGGATGTCTGTCAGTTACAAACTGGTTTAGCCTAGCCAGATTAGACTGACCTGCAAAGATTGAATCAATTCAGGCTCAGACTTTTTGAATGTCTGTCCCTAGCCTGAGGGTATAGCGCTTTAACTGCCAGTTCCATCATCAGTCTCAGAGCAGCTCGCTCAACACTTACGAGTATTTGATATCAGATTAAGGATAATGTTTTAACTTTTTTTCTTAAAGTTGCAGTTTGAGTGGGGTGAGGATTATATGATATCATGTTCTGTTTAGTTTCCTAAAAACCGTCCAAAAGAGCTGATAGTGAGATTACAAGTTATATGGGCTCCCTCTCCCGTTTATATCGGATATTACATTTCTTTCCTCAACTGCTTGACTTTAGTGATAATTTACTCCATTTTCTCCTGTGCTTTTACAGATAGATGGTGGTTTTTTTTCCTTAATTATCCTCATCCATACCCAAATATGTGTGCAGCTGCCAGAGCAGAGGAACCTAACAACTACTGCTAAATCTATCAGGAGTACCTTTGTTAAGCTTTGGGACAAGGGAGTCAAATGGGCTAAAAAATTTAAATTATTCCTTAGTCATCCAAGACATATACAATATGTGCCAGGATATTTATTCATGCAAACTCTCTTTCTCTCTTGCTTACTTTGCTTTCAGTATGTCCTCAGCTGAAGAGTATTTTTATTTGAATAAGATGTATGTTGGATTCATTTTGTTCCCTTCATAAATAAGCAGAGCCCCTGCTGTTTTATCTTTTGAATTCTCCAGTTCTCTGAAGTAGTGTGATGTGCAGAAATCAGTCCTAACAATAATTTGTTATATACACAACATCTGGGCCTGTTGAAATGTGCATTGATGTCTATTTTTGGAAATGTTCAATCAGTCTGTAAAATGTTCCAGCTGTAAGTGAATGCACATTTACCAGAGTCTTTTCACTGATACAGATAGTTCTTTGTGCTGAAGAAAGTGGAAGTGGGACTTTTACATTTACAGACAAGCATAAGACAGATTAGAACAGATGGGTGTACAACCTGCCCCTCTTTCAGGCTATGTGGAAGCAGCAGTTGAGCTCCTTCTAGATGCCTGAGAGAAAAGAAGGGGCCAAGAAATAGGTGAGGTCTACCAGTTATAAAAACCCTAGTGATTGTCCAAGACCAAAGTTTCCCTTGCCTTCTCAACAAGGATTCAGCCAAGAGCTGTAAGGAGCTCCTCAGGCTTGAAAGCCTCTGAATGAGAAGTCTTAATATTACCTCTTCAGGCTAAGAGGCAATGTTCAAGCACAGTCACCAAGCTGAGTATGAAGGCTAAGCCCCTCTCTCAATAGGGAAACCTGGTTAGGCAACTCCCCATTGTGTCTAAGAACTGGGCTTAAAATAAATACAAGTATGGGAAAAGTTTTTATACCATGTGTAGGCATGAAACCTATATTGTTAATCTGAATGTGCACTGGAAAATCAAACAGGTTGAAAAAATCCTATGGAGTCTAATTAGTTTGTACAACCACCTGAGAGCTCAAGTTGCTTTCATGGGATATAATAGACCCATCACCTTCTATTCACATAATCAAATTATGTACTAAATTTAAATAAAATACAGCTTAAACCTGTCCAGAAATTAGTGTGTCTTAAACTATATATAAGGACTTACCTAAATTGCAGTTAAATGAAGGGATTTTTGTGGGCCACATGGTGTACAGAGCCAATTTCATGGTCTTCTCGTGGCAAATCCCCTCTCACCACTGATTGACTGAGGGGCCCCCATGGCCACACCTCTTGCTACTGATTGGCTAAGAGGCCAATCATTCATTTTCAGACTGCAGCATTATTACAGCACTGCACCTGTCTTCTTAAAAGATGGTGCTGAACCCCTGTTGCTTTCCTAACTGGTACCTTCACTGAGTCTGTTCCTAGCTCAGCCTCTCAGTAGCAATCTCTTAAACCACATGTTCCATGGCTGCAGGGATTGCTGCACTTCCTTTGTATTCCGGTAGGCATTTTTTTCCCAGGTGATTTGGCACAAAATTGGGGGAAACACCATGTTTTGCAGTCATGGCAGAAACCACCGTTTTTCATGGTTCTTGCGAAAATCACAAAACCACGATTTAAGTTTGTCCTTAACTATAAAATAACCTGGAAAGCATCTGAATTTCTTTTTCTTTCTTTCTTTTTTTTTTTTTGGAATGTAGCCACCTTCAAGCATGTCCCATAATATAGAATTGCTTCTATGAGAAGCTGCCATTACTGTCTTTCTAAGTGGTGTAGCCTTGTGGCAAAAGTGCCCCATACTTCAGATAAATGTTGACAAATCAAAATATGCCACTGTGCAGAGGGTGGCATAACAAGACACTAGAGATAAAGTTAGGGGACTGACATGAATAGTCATTCTTAAGTCACACTTAACTTGCAAAGTTGATGAACTCTGCAAATCAAAGGTTATGTTCAGAGAGACTGGGAAGGCCATGGTAAGGATTGTTACAGTATGATGAGAGGACAATGCCCAGTGTATGAAGGAGACCAACTGACCAAAGGTACTGTTCAAAGCACTCATGAGAGCTGGAAAAGAAGATAAAGAATGGGTATGGTTGTAACACTATTCGCTTCCCATGATCTTATTGTCCAGGTGCATGGAAAATAGAGTGAGGACAATAATGAATTACTCACACTTCCAAGATTCAAAAGAGCAGTACATTTTAAAGAATTTATGCATGAATGCACTGTTTTCCACAGCAGACATAGTGCCTATTTTAAGTCATGCATAGACAAAGCTGATGATTATTCTGTGGGCTGTAGAACTGTCATAACTTTTACTCATCCTATTAATTCACTTCATTTATTTCCTTCCAATTTTAATAATTACTTTATCTGTGATCTGAGTTAGTTGAGCAGTGCTTTTACAGTCACTTCCTATTTCTTCTTTTAATCCAATTTTTATTTGTTTCTAAATTTTGTTTTTATTTATTAAAACCTGATATCAGTTCCTGCAAATCTACTTCAGTCTTTTAAACTGATTACTGAGACTCATCCAGCCCTCTGACTACTACCCCACGCTGCTCATACATGTGGGCACCAATGATACTGCCAAAGGAGAACCTGAGCAGATCAAAAGTGACTACAGCGCCCTTGGTTCAAGGATGAAGGGGACAGAGGCTTAGGTCATGTTCTCAATCCTTCTGGTCAAGGGGTAGGCATACCCTGCAGATCAATGTATGGCTGCACAGATGGTGTCACCAGCAGGGCTTTGGCCACAGGATGTTGTTCCAAGAGAAGGATTGATAGGAAAAGACAGGATCCACTTGACAACAGGCTCACTAACATAGTGAGGAAGGCTTCAAACTAGGTTTGCTGGGGTGTGGAGACCAAAGCCCTGAGGTAAGTGGGGAAGTGGGTGACCTGGAGGAAGCAAAGCAGAAGGGCAACAGGGGAGGCTATATCATTCTTCCGGACAAAGTAGGGCAATCGGCTAGTTACCTCAAGTGTCTGTACATGAATGCACGGAAGCTATGTGGAAGCTTCCCCTGCTTGGGGAAACAAGCAGGAAGAACTGGAAGTCCTTGCCCAGTCATGGAACTATGAAGTGATTGGAACAACAGAGACTTGGTGGGATAGCTCACACGACTGGAGCACTGTCATGGGTGAATAATAAACTGTTCAGGAAGGACAGACAGGGGACAAGAGGAGGAGGAGTTGCTCTTTATATAAAAGAGCTGTATGATGACTCAGAGCTCCAGTATGAAACTGGAGATAGGTCTGTTGAAAGTTTCTGGGTTAGGGTCAGAGGAGAGAGCAATAGGGTTCACATTGTGGTGGGTGTCTGCTATAGACCACCAGACCAGGAAGATGAGGTAATTCAAGTTTTATTCAACCAGCTAACACAAGCTTCCAGATCACAGGCCCTGGTTCTCACGGGGGACTTCAACCATTCTGACATCTTCTGGGAGGGTAATACAGCACTGCACAGGCAATCCAGGATGTTTTTGGAGAGTACTGGGGACAACTTCCTGGTGTAAGTGTGGGAGAGACTAACTGGGGGTCATGCTCTTCTTGACCTGCTGCCCACAAACAGGGAAGAATTGGTGGGGAATGTAGTAGTGGATGGTAACTTGGGCTACAGTGACCACGAGATGACTGAGTTCAGGATCCTGAGGAAAGGAAGGAAGGAGAGCAGCAGAGAACAGAGCCTGGACTTCAGAAAAACAGACTTAGACTCACTTAGGGAACCGATAGGCAGGATCCCCTGGGAGGCCAGTCTGAGGGGGAAAGGAGTCCAAGAGATCCGGTTTGTATTTTAAAGAAACCTTCCTGAGGGTGCAGGAACAAAACATCCCAATGTGCAGTAAGACTAGCAAGAATTGCAGAAGACCAGCTTGGCTTAGGAGGGAACTCTTCAGTGAGCTAAAACATAAAAAAAGAAGTTTACAAGTGGAAACTTGGACAAACAACTAGGAAATGATATGAGAGTATTGCTCTGGAATACCAGGATGAAATCGGGAATGCCAAAGCACAATTGGAGTTGCAGCTAGCAAGGGACATGAAGGGTTTCTACAAGAATGTGATCAACAAGAGGAAGATCAGGGAAAGTATGGGTCCTTTACTAAACGAGAGAGGCAACTTAGTGACAGATGATGCAGAATAGGCTGAAGTACTCAATGCCTCTTTTATCTTGGTTTTCATAGGCACGATCAGCTCCCAGATTGCAGCACAGTTTGGGGAGGAGGTGAGTAGCCAACAGTGGCAAAAGAACATGTTAGGGACTATTTGGAAAAGCAGAATGTGTACAAGTCCATGGGGGCCAAATGGGATGCACCTGAGGTGCTGATAGAGTTGGCTGATGTGATTGCAGAGCTGCTGGTCATCATCTTTGAAAACTCATGGTGATCAGGAAAGGTCCCAGATGACTGGTAAAAGGCAAATAGTGCCCATCTTTAAGAAAGGGAAGAAGGGGGATCTGGGGAACTACATACTGGTCAGCTTCACCTCAGTGCCTGGAAAAAGCATGGAGGGCCTCAAGGAATCCATTTCTAAGCACTTGGAAGAGAAGAAAATAATTAGCGGCAGTCTGCATGGATTCACCAAGGGTACGTTATGCCTGACCAACCTGACTGCCTGCTATGATGAGATGACTGGCTCTGGCTCTGGATGTGGGAAGAGCAGTGGATGTGATATACCTTGACTTTATCAAGGCTTTTGATATGGTCTCCCACAACTTTCTTGCCAGCAAGCTAAGGAAGTATGGGTTAGATGAATGATCTGTAAGGTGAATAGAAAACTGGCTGGATCTGGGCAGGATCAGAGGGTAGTAATCTATGGGTCAATGTCTAGTTGGCAACCAGTATCAAGTGGAGTGCCCTAGGGGTCGGTTTTGTTCAATATCTTCATCAATGACCTGGAAAATGAGGTGAAGTGCACCCTCCATAAGTTTGCAGGTGACACCAAACTGTGGGGAGTAGTAGATATATAGGAAGGTAGGGCTAGGATTCAGAGAGACCTCAACAAATTGGAGGGTTGAACCAAAAGAAATCTCATGAGTTTCAAAAAGGACAAGTGTAAAGTCCTGCACTTAGGATGGAACAATTCCACTCACTAGTACAGGCTGGAAACCGAGTTGCTAAGCAGTAGCTCTGCAGAAAAGGACCTTGAGGTTACAGAGAACATTAAGCTGGATATGAGTCAGCAGTGTGCCCTTGTTGCCAAGAAGGCCAATGGCATACTGAGCTGCATCCATAGGAGCATAAGCAGCAGATCAAGGGTAATTGTTCCCCTCTATTCAGCACTGCTGAGGCCACATCTGGGGTAGTCTGTCCAGTTTTGTTCCCTCCCTCTCCCCCCTTTCCTCCCCTTCTCCCCATGTTATAGAAAGGATCAGGACAAATTGGGCAGAGTCCAAATGGAGTGAGAGTGGAGAGAAAAAATGGTTAGAGGGCACGTGACATCTGAGGAGAGGCTGAAGGAACTGGGTTTATTCATCCTAGAGCAGTGGATATCAATCTGTGGTTTGTATATCACCAGTGGTACACAGACAACCTGCCAGTGGTACATGTTTAACAGATTTAGTATAATTACTTTATATGACAAAAATTTGCTGGTGGTACTTAAGGTTGAACTGAAAAAAATGCTGGTGATATTTAAGGTTGTGTGATTTTAAATTGGTGGTGCACAATCTGTCAGAGTTTGGGAACCACTGGTCTAGAGAAGAGAAGACTGAGGTGGGATTTAATAGCAACCTTCAGCTACCTGAAGGGGGGGGTGGTCAAAAGAGGAAGGAGCTAGACTGTTCTCAGTGGTGGCAGATGCCAGAACAAGAAGCAATGGTCTTAAGTTGCAGCAAGGGAAGTTTAGATTAGATTTTAGGAAAAACTTTCTCACCATGAGGATAGTAAAGCACTGGAACGGTTACCTAGAGAGGTGGTGGAATCTCCATCCTTGGAGGTTTTTAAACCTGGCTAGATAAAGCCTTGGCCAGAATGATCTAGTTGGGGATGATCCTGCTTTGAGCAGCGGATTGGACTAGATGACTTTCTGAGGTCCCTTCAAACCCTAACTTTCTATGATAGAACTACAGACTGTTTCTATAGAAAGTAGCAGGAACCTAGAAGTGTTAGAAGCCACAGCCCAAGGGACTAGATCTGGAGCAGGCAATTATTTCGGATGGAGGGCCGCTTACCGAGTTTTGACAAGCTGTCGAGGGCTGCATGGGTAGCCACACCCCTTGATAGGTGTCCCACCCCCTGGTCACCATCTTGTGACCAGAAGTCCTGCCTTCTGACCCCTGACCTTTGCCAGCTGAAGTCCCTTCCCTTGCCCCTGGTAGTACTCCTTTCAGCAAGGGTTTTTGCTGCCTTGGAACCAGAAAAATACCAAATTATATTCTAAAAATTGAACATCTACAATAATTCATAAATTTGATTAAAAAAATATTTTTGTTCTCATTTACATGTGTTTGTGTAGTGTACACAGAGGTGTAGTGTACACACACACAATAGCTTAAAATGAAGTCTTACTCTTGTATATTGTGGGGGGGTGGATATAGGTTTGTGGGGAGCTGTGGGTGTGTCTGTGGGGGTGGATAGGTGTGGGTGTGGGGTGAGGGAGTATGTGGGTGTGTGTGGATATGTGGGGTGTGGGTGGGTATGGTGTTTGTCGGGGGTTGGGGGAGGGTGGTTGGGGCATGTTATGAGTACGGGGGTCTGTGCAGGGGTGGATGCACATACCCCCTGAACATGGCGGTGTACCCCCTACAAAAAGGCGCTGCTGACACTGTTGGCGGTGCCTGCAGGCGGTTGCTGCTTCCCACCGGCATCTGCGGGTGGTCCGTGATCTCCACTGGACACCACCGACACTGCCAGCAGCATCTGCGGGTGGTCACCAACCCCTGGTTGGCACTTGCCCCCCCCTTTCCCCTCCCCACTGCCATCAGCGCCAGCAGCATCTGTGGGAGCTTCCCTGCTTACCACCGCTGAGCTCCCACCACTGCTGCTGTGCTCCTGCTGCTCCTGCCACCGCCATGGCCCCCCAGCTGTCCAGGGGCACATGTTGTTCATGGGTTGGAGTGTATGGCAGCATGAGGAGGGGTGTGGATACATGTATATGGTGGGGTATGCATGTGGAACTTGCCCTATGAACACACACACTCTGTCCCTTCCTCATTTTGCACACACACACACACACACACACACACACACACACACCCCTGCTCCTGGCCCTGAGGTACTTGCATGGGCCCTGTACTCCGGTAGTCTGGCCATGCAGCCAGGAGCCAAGTGGTACAGAAGTGGGTGGCAGTGGGCCACCCCACTCTTATTTGAATTTCCCTCCAGTGCAGGGAGGCAGGAACAGCCCCAGGGTCCCAGGTCAGAAGGCTCTGCTAGGCAGGGGCTTCCAGTTGGGGAGGGTGGAGGGGGAGGGGCAACCGGGTCTGGCTGCTGGGTCCTGTTGTCTTTCCCTGGGTCATACTGCCCCTGGCTCCTATCATCTTTGACAGGCAGCCAGGAGCAGATAAATATTAATTTTCTAAAATTTTTAGGTGCCCCGCAGGTCAGATAGAATGGCCTGGCGGGCCATATTTTGCCTGCCTCTGAAATAGATCACATAGCAAAGCCTGAGCAGGAGCTGAGTTAAGGGATTACCTAATTTGCTGCAAATTACACTCCAGTGGCATGTGTCTTGCATAATCTGGGTTTTAGATGGTAATGTGCGAGCACAAGATATTTCTTCTCTTTCTCTTCCTAATTTTTAGGAATATGATTTGTCTTTTTCCTTGTTCATGGCAATATAAATCTCAGAATATGGGAACTCATTGAAAAATGCCAAAACAAGAAAACATCCCTGTATAACTCAAGCAAATGGAACACATTTTAAATACCTTCTGTCCCTTGGATCAATTATTCTGAAGCTATGTATTACATCTGTAGGTGATCAGTAGCAATTCTTCAGCATGACACTAAGGGGCAGCCCTGACCAGAGGAAATTATTCCAGACTCTAACACATGCATAAAGTAAGTGAAAGTTGATTTATGTTAGCTTATAGAATGATGTAGTATGAGTGGTGTTTGGAAATATCAAATTAAACCAATTTTAACAGATTTCTTTTTTTGCGCCTTCTGGGCACATATTTATATGTTGTATGGTTTTGTTGCTGCACTGCAAGACTGGACTCTTTCTACTCACAACACCTGAGACTAAAAATTAAGGGCCTAAAAGAGCTCCAGCTAAGTGCTGGAACAAGAATGTCTTGTCTTTTCATTATAACAAGAAGTGCAGGGCCTTTTCAGCTCAGGGCCCCAGCATGTGGAGCTCATCACCATCAGACACCAGTATGACCAATGTATATTAGTGCAGGGGAGGGCAAAATACAGTCTGAGGGCTGAATCTGGCCTGCCAGGCCATTCTATCTGGCCCATGGTGTGCCTAAAAAATTTAGAAAATTAATAAAGATTATTAATTAAAAGATGACAGGAGCTAGGAGCAGGAGGATCCAGGGGAAGCTGGCAGGACCCAGCAGCCAGGCCTGGCCATCCCAACCCCCCTCCCAACCAAAAGCCCCTGACTAGCAGAGCCTTCTGGCCTGGGACCCATCAGCACCTCAGGTGCATCCCATTTGGCCCCCATGGACTTGTACACATCCAGCTTTTCTAAATAGTCCCTAACCCAGGGGCGGGCAATTATTTCAGGCAGAGGGCTGCTTACCGAGTTTAGGCAAGCTGTTGAGGGCTGTGTGGGTAGCCCCGCCCCTTGACAGGTACCCCGTCCCCTGGTCGTCATCTTGTGATCAGAAGTCCCGCCCTCTAACCCCAGACTTTTGCCACCAGAAAGGACAACATTCATTACTTTGATTTCAATAAATATTTTTGTCCTGATTTCCATGTGTTTGTGTAGTGTACATAGAGGTGATTGCACAATAGCTTAAAATGAAGTCTTACTCTTGTATATTGTGGGGGGCATGGAGGGGTGGGTATAGGTTTATGGGGGGCTGTTGGTGTGTGGATATGTGGTGTGTGGGTGGGTATGGGATTTGTGGGGTGGGGAGGGTGGCTGAGGTGTGTGGGGGGTGTGTGTCTGGAGGCCTGCGTATATGGCAGTGCAAGGGGGGGGCGCATGTATATGGGGGAGTAGGACTTGCCTTATGCGCGCGCGCGTGCACGCACACACACACACACACACACACTCTCTCTCTCTCTCACTCACTACATGTGCATGCACACACACACACGTGTGTGCAGTCTCTCTCTTCCTCATTATATACACACACAGTGTCTCCTTCCCTTCCTTATTGCACGCGCGCGCACACATGCACACACATGCACGCGCGCGCGCACACACACACAGTCTCCCCCTCCCTTCTTCCCCCCCTCATTGCACACACACAGTCTCTCCTTCTCTCATTGTGTGTGCATATATGCTCACGCACACACACACACTCTCTCTCTCTCTCTCTGTCTCTCCCCCTCACTGCATGTGCGCGTGCACGCGCACACACACACACACGTGTGTGCAGTCTCTCTCTCCCTCCCTCCCTCATTATATACATACACACACAGTGTCTCCTTCCCTTCCTTATTGCATGCGCGCGCGCACACACACACACACACACACACACACACACAGTCTCCCCCTCCCTTCTTCCCTCCCTCACTGCACACACACACTGTCTCTCCCTCTCTCGTTGTGTGTGCGCACATGCTCACATACACACACACACACACACACACACTCTCTCTCTCTCTCTCTCTCTCTCTCTCTCTCTCTCTCTTCCTCCCTCATTGCAGACAAATATAGAAAGCCCTTATATAGACAGCCTGACATCCAGTCTAAATAGGTTGGTAATATATTTTGTTTTTTAGAATATATAGTGTTACCTGAAGGTAGGTTCCACTTCCTTGTGAAATATTTGAACAAGTTATAGCCTGAACAAAGCAAGTGCAGAAGCTTTGAATATTTCCCCTGCACTACATTATTGCAGTTGAAGTAGTCAGGGCTGTCCAGTTTCTAAGTGGTTAGTAGGTGCATGCTGCATAGCAGGTCCCACCCTACTGCACCCTGCCAGCACACCATGTGGTGGTTGCTCTCCTGTTCTTGGCCCCATAAGCCATGCCACATCACTCTATCTTGAGAAATGTGGGCAGAAAGTGAAAGCTGGAGAGAAAGGGGAGGTCAGAAACTCCAGTGGCAGTAGTTAGAGAGTGATGGGGGAGTGTTTCCCAGACCAGAAGCCCAGGGGTCAACTTCCTCAGTGACCACATGTGGTCCACAGGCCACCAGTTGAGAGACCTCGTGTAGTACTTCCTTGTATAGACCAGGACCCTGAGGGAGGGTGTGGAGGGGACAGGGTAAGCTAAAGGAATGGAGCTAGCACATGGTGAGGAAAGAAATCTGCTCTATCTAAATGGAAAGAGATAGTTTTGCCCCCTTAACCCATGTGCCACACTTCAGCTGTGCTAGTATCCAGCACACTGTGAGAAAGAATGAAATCAAGATAACACTCATTCCAGACTCCTATCTGTCCATGACATGAGCAGGAGAGTAGTATTACCACAGAGGCTGTCTCCCTCCAGGCTGAGGCCCACCAGGTCCGTAGATAGAAGATTAAAGCAGTGCTTTATGCCTCCTTCCATCTCACAGCTGCACAGGGCAAGAGACAGCTTACCCTCAGATGGGCAGTTCATGCAGTAAGCTACTATGCAGTATAAGCAAAGGTGGCCAAACCTTGCTTTATATAACAGGTTGTTGTAAACTAGCCGTTCTGTGCAGCATGACAATGGTTTTAAACCTTCCACTACCCCTCTGACAGCCAGGGGTCTTACAATGTGTGCATTC
>NW_005842222.1:937128-961440 GCF_000455745.1 Alligator sinensis
CATTCCTGCCAACCTAGAAGACCAAGCTGTTTTAGTTATTGGTTATTGGAAGGATAATAGATGTGCTGCTGAGCAAAAGCAGCAAACAGCTAATTAAAAAATGTCTTAAATACAGAGTGTGTATTAGCTAAGCCAGAAGATCAGGCTACTGTTAGCTTTGTATCTGTTTTATAGGACAGGCTGTTGAGGTATATGAAGTTTTTTATTAACAAGGAAGTGAATTGATGTAGGGCCTAATTCCACTAGGACTCTCCCTTGACTTCAGTGGCCTTTGGTTAGCTAGCAACATATAGGATAGCCTGCAAAATTTTGAAGCATGGAACAGTGCAGGGGGAGGATTAAGTTGATCAACTGGTTGCCATGAATTCTGGGTAAATCTCAATGGCGTGATCCTCAGAAGTGCTGAGCAGCTGCCGCTCACTTTGTGAAACCATCCTGTGAGATTCCTTTGAGAGAGGAGTTTTGTGAGACAAGGAGGAAATTGTAAAGTAACTGAAAAATTATCTTAAGTAGCAACTTTGACACAGCTGGTCACAGTATATGTATATAAACAGCTACCTGGAATAAAGAGACTTTCAAACAATTAGCTAAAGAAAAATACTAGGACTACTGGAGGAGACTGGGCAGATTATATCATCGTATAAATTATTAAACTGATGGGCTGGAAAAGATGGAGTAGACTTTCTTTTTGTGTCCTGGAGATGGGGGCGCTGAAAGTTTATACCTATCATCTGAAAGTTACACCCATTGTATTCACTGCTTAGCTAATTGAATTACTATATTCAGTAGCTAGATGATGAATTATATATATGCAGCTGCCTTTAACTTTTGCTATTTATTTATTTCTCTCAATTAATGAACACTTCTGAGCAATAATGGAAGTGGTAGTGATCATAGGAGAGCGAACGAGAGACCAGCACAATCATGGCTTCTTGAAAGATGCCTTAGAAACTAAAGCAACTGCCTTTTTTCCTAGACTGACAGAGAAATAGATCTATAGATAGCATATCTGTTTGTGTGCTTAGTGTATGCTCGGGAGAAGCATGGTCAAAGAAGTTATTGGTGGAAATCAAAGTCAAAGAAATGGTTTTACATTTAGTTCTGAAAGTAGTGAGGCAGGCCCATAGTCATTTTTGTCTCCTACCCACAGAGATTGTCCTGGTCCCATCATGGCTTTGTCTACTGCACTGTGACAAGCCTTTCCCAATCGATCAGCAGTATCATGATCCCAGTGGAACATAGCTGCAATGGAAAGTCTTGGTCACACAGGGGAAGCTATTCTGAGGTCAGTCTTATGGAGCGCTTTGCTCATCAGGACAGAAACCTTGAACTCCATAGCTTGGCAGTGGGATTTGTAGTTATCCCTGGGTTGCAGAGCAGAGTTGAGGGTGTTTGGTTTTTCCCATGCTTTTGGGCTTTGCTGGTTGCCACATGGGGCCAGAAGGGAATGTTTTCCTCCCCTGCTACCACAGGTGTCAGTTCTGGTTTTGTTCTGTGTTTTTGATTTTCTTCCCACTTTCCTCAGAAGCATTGGGTATTGGCTGCACCCAAGTCTAGAGCTTTTGACTGGGGTGTGCCAGTGCTCCTTATGTGATTAAAACCTGGATGTTACTGGTTAGAAGGTCTTGCCACTTCACTCAGGGTCAAACTGATCACCACAGTTGGGCTGAGAAGTGACATGGGCTTCAGCAGCAAAAAAATGGGGTGGAAGTTTTCCCCAATAGCAGCAAACTCCACTGTCATTCTAGAGATCTGCACTTCTCAGAATGCCTCGCACAACATGTGACGCACACTGCCAAGCTGCTGCTCCTGTGTGCTACCTTTTCCTAAAGCTAGAAGGTAAGATGGGAGGAGAGCTGAGAGAGAACTGTCCCAGGCACAGTCTTCCCACATTATGCCTCTGAATGGGATGGTTTGGATAGGGGGTGATCCTACCTTGGCAGTTTGGACTACATGACCTCCTGAGATCTCTTCCAGCCCTACTTTTCTATGAACTGGACAGTATTTGAGGGTGGGGGGAGGAGGAAATCAGAGAAAAGAGCACAATGAGTATATGTTTAGGCTGTTGTGTTTGTGCCGGTGATTAGAAAAGTGGCCATGTTTTATCTTAGCTGGAGATTTGCAGGGTATGATCTTTCATTCCTAAAGATAAACTAAGAATGTATTACAAGGAGGGAAGCACTCAGCCTGCTTGGTCCTGGAATGAATGACAATACTGAAAGATAAAACATGTTGGCAAATTTGAGGGCAGAGCACTATGACTGGAAGGTCCTTGCTTCTTTCCTGTGCCTTGCCTGGACTGACAAAGTCCTAACTTAGCTTGTTGACCTTCTGAGCACAAAGTAGGATTCACCTGTTTTCTTGTCCCTTTAATAGGCCACTTAGTTTTCTCTCGAGTGAGAGCTTTAATCAGTGAAGTCAGATTTGTAAAGGCATTTAGGCACCTGCAGATGCAGACCAACATTTGGTGGGATTTTCATAGTTGCCTCAGAACTTCTCTTTATTAAATGTCTTTGAAATTCTGGCCCTGAGTGTCTAGACATTGAGGCTTCCTGCTCTAGAAATACACGAATAGATTTCTATTCGTGTATAGAAATTCGTGGGCAGGGGCAGCATTTTTTTTTAGTTGACTTCAGGCACGTCTACACAAGGCACTACGGTGCCATAGCAACACACTACAGTGCCATAGCATCCATTGGCAAAAACCATGACGCCACCACTACACCAGTGTAGCAATGCGTTCCCTCATTACAGTGCGTTGCTACAGCGACATAGCGGTCAAAAATAACCATGTGCGGCCAGCACGGCACAGTACAGGGTGTTACTGTGCCATCTTTTAGTACTTCCAAAACGAAGTACTAAATGATGACGCAGTAAAAGGAACCGTATGGCCCTTTTTGTCATTGTCACAATTTTCTAGTTTTGATCTCCAGACCACCAGATGGGCATAATTTAAAAGGTCACATGATAAAAATTGTGCCTGTTCCATTTACAGTCCATTACTAGTCTGAATTAGTATTTTTGACTAAATGTTTTAGTGAGCTGTTTAGAATAAAAAGCATTAAACAGAATAAGCAAGTACACAGGGAATGGGGAAAAAAATCTCTTTGCAACTATGCTAGAAAAGCTTGCCTGTACCTGTCTGTCTATACATTGGTAAAGAACCCAAGCAATGTAAGCAGCAGGTTATATAGTTTTAAACATCAAGAAATCATTAGCTACAGAATTTCGTATCTATGTTTTCACTTCATTGAGTTCCTAAAGTTGATATGTCTTGGGTTTTGCACCTGACTTTAGTGCAACCTGTAACTTCATTCTGGCTTCCTAAGATCTGTATGGCATTAAGCAAAATGTTTCCCCTTTGCCTATTTTCTATTTGTCTTTACTTCTCCTAGTCCTTAGCTTCTAAGCAACTAATTACATTTCCATCCTTTTCTGTTTTAATGAATGGAGAGCTCTTCCCCATTTACCTTGCTAAATGCTCAGTGAAGCAGACCCCATGGGATGCAACTTGAGGACAGAAGCTCACACCTGCTCAACACAGGTGACTGAAAAAAAGCGGTCTAAATGAAGTGAAAGCTGATGCTACAGCACTGGCAATTTCCCTCTGAGCACCTGGAAAATTTGTGCACTAGGGTGGAGCATTCAATATAAATGCGCAAACAAGTTAGGAATCATTACCTGTTGACATTACTTTCTTTGACCCCATTTGGATGAGCAGGTAGGAGAGTTTGTACTGGTCTAATATGCTTTTTTTATGGCTGTTTCCAGATTGCCGTGTAAGTGTTTTCCTGTTTATCATGTGTAGTTTTGCAAACAGTTCAGGATAGATGCTCAAGAGAGCATTTTGTTTAACTGATTAGATCTGTTTTACAGGGCTGTTCTATGTTGGCAGCAACGTAGTGTTTTGTTTCAGTGTCATAGTCCAACACTGTTAATAGCCATTTGATTCTATAAATCAATAGGATACTTGCCCTTTTCAGTATTTACGGTAGTTTCTGTTTTCCAACTGCTCCAGGCAATTCTCAGTTTCCTTTCACTAGGATTAAATGTTCTGTTTGATGAAAGCACAATATCAATGATTTTTTTCTCTGACCCATAGCTGTTCCACTCCCCAAGATGCCTACACAGCTGGAGAATGCTATGGACACCCTGATCCGGGTTTTTCACCATTACTCAGGCAAAGAAGGGGACAAATACAAACTCAATAAAGGAGAACTCAAACAGCTCCTCACCAGTGAGCTCACTGAATTTCTCTCAGTAAGACAGTTTCAGTCATCTTTCAGTTTAATCATGTTTAGTTAATGTTAATGGGTGGGAGAAATAGCTACTGAATCTAGTGAAGGATAATAGAATGCTTTTTCTTTGCATAGTCCAGTCTGAGCTATGACAGCTTCTACACCGCATACTCAAATTTCAGTTGTTTGGGGGTTTTTTGGAGTCAAAGAGGAGTTAGTATCAAGCATGCTGTTTGAGAAGTGTGTAGTTTGGTTTCCAATGATTTGTTGCATGTGATGAAACCAAACAATTTAGTGCCCGTTCTGCTTAGCTTTGTTTTCCTTCAGGGAGGCCAAATTCAATTTAACGTTGATAGAAAAAAATGATATGGTTAAAGCAGGTTCAAATCAATTTATTTGAGACTGAGTGTATACTAGACTTCAATGGAACCCAGTCCAATATAGAGAGAGTCCTTTGGGTGAGTGCTTTAAGTATAGTACATCCAAGTGCTTATGTAATCCAGACACAAACCAAGTGTTTCTGATCAGAATCAGAATATTCCCTGTCTTTTAGAACAGTGGCTCTCAGCCTCTTTAAATTCAAGGCACCACTTGAACAGCTCAAGGCACCCCTTTGGAAAATGTCAGCTCATAGCTTTGACAGACAAGGTTCCTTGGGTGAATCTGATATCTTTTATTAGACCAACCCAAATAGTTGGAAAATAGCTTTTGCTCATTTACTGACTACAGAAAAATACTAAAGCAATTTTTCTTTTGCAAACAACTCAAAAAGACCACAAGTCAGAATGCTTTTAACACTATGAAATTTCCCATTTGAAATCTCTGGGTTTATTTTGTGAATCATATTGGCATACCTAATAGTGTCCACATTGCATGGCCTCCTATGGCACTCCTGAAGGATCTCAAGCTATCTCAGGGTGCCATGGCACCCTGGTTGAGAACCGCTGCTTTAGAGGCTTCTTTAGTCCCACAGGTATATAGTTCACATTTGTTCGTAGGTTTATTGGAAATCCATTCATTCTAAATATGATTTCCTATCTGTGCTTTTCATTGTAAGAGTTCTCAGTAATTGATAATTAATGGTATTTATTTGCTCACATTTACAATGTTCATCAATTATATAATACTGAAATGGTATGGAATAATGATTTCCTACATAAATGAATTCCCATGTTTTTTTAATGCCAAGAAATTTTTGTGGCCTGTAATAGGGGCAGCAGGATTTTTTTAATCAATGTATCAATTTTTTAATTGGATTTTCTTTTTTTTCAATTCTGTCTATTGTTTTATGAGAAGATGCTCCTACTCTTGTCCCTATTGAGTAGGACACAGACTTTCCCAGTAAAGTTTTAAAAAAATGATAAATGAAGATCATAATATGACAATATTTAAAGCTCTTTAAATGATGTGTATAATTTTTTTAATGATATACTTTATACAGTAAAACAGATAGTATGGGCTCTACTTTCGAAAGTGATCAGAAGTCAGTAGGTCATAAATCTAGTTGCTTCATTTAGGTGCCTATACTGGAACTCAGTTCCTTTGAAGATCTGACTCCAGGATTGGTTGCTAAGTAATACTGAACGTCTACATCTATGCTTTTAACACTGTTAGTAGTGACATACTCATCCTGGGATGAACATTTCATACAGTTTGTATTTTTTAACAAATCCATTCCAAAATTTCTATTTTTTAAGAACTGGTTGAAAGAATTGATAATAACTGAACTTTTAGCATATTACTAAATTGTATAATCAGGTACATTAGAATTATACATTCAAGATTTGTACAGTTAAGTCAGTTTTCTTGTTAAAATGAGTACAGATTTGAGAAACACTTACATAGTTAATGAAGTGTGGAAGGCAAAACAGATTTCCTTGCAGCTCTGTGGGGCTACAGTACCTACCCTTGAGAGAACCCTTTAACATAACCTGCCTCAATGTTGTTTGCATTAAGTTTTAAAGGAAAGGACCAGCAGCTGTAGGTTAATAAATGAAGGTTCTGTGTTTTCTTTCTAGTGCCAGAAGGATCCCCAGTTGGTTGATAAGATTATGAGAGATCTGGACACCAATAAAGACAATGAAGTGGATTTTAATGAGTTTGTGGTTCTGGTTGCTGCTTTGACTGTAGCATGCAATGATTTCTTTGAAGAACAACTAAAGAACACAGGAATTTAGAAATGATAAGTATATCAGTCCCTCAGACACCGATGTAACTGAAGCATGCTTAGCTGGCTAGCACTCATCTGCATTTTGAGAATACAACTATATCTTATGTTACCTTGTTAATGTAACTAAATACAAAAGATCAGATCACCAGCTAGAGTAAATTCCAGAGGACCAACATCAGTGTACGCAACCTAAGGGTATGGCCCTAAGTATGTTCAAAGATTTAGTTCCTGATATTTTTTCGGCTCTCTAAGATTTAGTTCCAGATATTTTTTCGGCTCACTAAGACAAAGACTCCAGATCAACAGTTTCTTAAGGGTCACTCACCCTTTCTACATGTTTGCTGCTTTACCATTGAGGAGATTACCATCTCCATCAGCATGCACCCCAGTTTACTGACCAAATCTTTCCTGTTGAAAAATGGGGCTTTGTTGAAATGTAATGTATTCTGGAGGGGGAAGGAGATTATCCCATATTTGAAAGGGACCATTTGGAATGAAACATAATTAACTTTTTGCATTTAGTTTGAATTTTCTTGTTTAAAAACTCTATTTTTTGTAGACAAAAGACTGATCGTTTTGGCCCATTTCCATTTATTCTGGACCACCTTTTTAATTTCTCAATCCTTCCCTTCACATGTACTGACAGGCTGCAGTTTCACCTACCTTGCGTCCATTTAAGCAAGATGCTTTGCTGCTATTCAGCTTGTAATTATTGTTACTTCATATTCTCCAGTGTCACTTCTGTTGTGTTTATTCTGCTCCATTGCACCAACCAGTCCCTTTCCTTGGCATAAATATTAACAAACTAAACAAATAGATAACTCAGCATGGTAATTGTTGGGGTTGTGGAAGAAGTGGGTCTTCAGAGCAGCTGTAAATGAGACCATTTTCACTGTGGTGTGCCTCTGCAGGGAGGAGTGTAGGCTGCTGTAGAAGCTATGCTGGGATGACCTTAGGGTGAAGTTATACATTACACATAGACCATGCTCAATCTGTTGAATATTAAGCAATGTTATATTTAGAACATTAAGGGTTAATACCATTTCTTGGCTGCACTGCTCTGACTTGCCACTAGAGGGCTGGCATGCAGGGGCATGGCTAGGAACCAGGACATTTGGTCTCTCTCCCTGCTCTGGATAGGGTGGGGCTAGAAGCAGCACATTCTGCAATTCTGGAGGACTTCAGATTGCCATTTGATCACTGTGGAGCAGACTAAAGTTTCCCTAACATGAGCTAGGTAGCACAGCTCAGAGTTAACCCTCGCCTGAAGTGGCATAACTTTGAGATGCTCCAAGGGCATGTAGCATAACTTAACAAGCTTTTATATACATATACTCTCGTTTTAAGTACCTGTAGTATGGTCTAAGTTTGAAGGTAACTTTGCCCTACAGATGGTGGAGATGCTTTGCTTTTTTCTCATAGATGCTTTATATTTTGTGTCTTATTTTCCTTGCCTTGTTGTTTTCCTTGGTCTACAATAAAAGGCATCAATACTGAGAGTGTGTGACTTATTTTTTGTGTAAGACGAGAAAATAATGACTTTGGATATAGTCTACTAAGATATGACTTAAGAATGGCTTAGATGAATAACCTTTACCACCTCAGCCCCAAGCACCTTTTGCTAATGAATAGAATATTTCCAATACACATTTTATCACTGTAATTATGTATTGCCCCTCTAAGAAAGAATTGCAATCTATAATTTTAGGAGACACTTGTTTCTTTCATAGACCCAATAGACGTGTCAAGGGGCAGTTGTTATCGCCAGGCCGTTATCATCAGACAATGTAAAACACAGGCATTGCAGTGGTAGAGAGGTGGTCAACCCCTGGCCTGCAGGCCAGATTTGCAGTTCTTGTGTGATCTGACCGACAGAGCTCCTCAATGGTCTAGAAATGTGGTGGCAGGGGAGTGGTGGTAATTAATGCTGCCACCATTCACCCACTGCCAAATTTCCAAGCCCCATGGGCTAGATAACATGGCCCAGTGAGCAGGTTGGGATGGCAGGGGCGAGTGGTCCTGATCCAGCATGCATGGGGCCAGGGCTGGGGCCCAATCCAGCACATATTTTCCCAGCTGCACCCAATCAAGCCCATAGACCAATTCTAGCCCATAAACCAGCACTGCAAGACTCATTTGGCTCACTAGGCCACAAGGTTGGGCACTGCTGCAGTGGTAGAAGAGGCAGAATGCATTGGACTTTGCAGTATATTTGACTATCTTATGGTCAACCTTTAGATAGGATTTACAGCGTGAGAGTAGCCAAGAAAGTTACCATTTTTTTTAGCTTTTTGTCTCAGGTGACATTATACATCTTGATTTAAATGGTAATTTTACTTCCAGTGAGACCACAGTGGCAGGAAGGAAACACTAATTTGTAAATCAAGGCTTTCTTTGTCACAATCACCTCTAGGTTTTCCAGAACACTTAGCAGTGCCCTAGTCCTTACCCATCCTCCAGGTCAGGAGAACATAGATCAGTGCAAATCTCTAGACTAGGCTGCTCTGACCTTTATTATTTCCTAGGTTCAGCATTATTAGCCAAAAGCTTGGTGTAGGATTGCCCAACCAGGACCAGTTTATCTATTATTAGTTTTGACTAAGAGGCCTTTGGAAATAATCTACAAAACTGGGAAAGCTGCTACTCTCTAATTAGACACTTGGTAAAGCAGCCTGCTTCCTGATGAAAACTGCAAAATCACAGCTAGCCGGGGTGTGAATCTACTGTTAACAGGGGAATGGCTATTCCATGCAGCAGCCATTCAATCTGAATTTATAAGGGGATCAGTGTTACCTAATCTTCCTCTGAATAGGGCTTTATTGCAGATGAACTGTGTGAATTAACAGGGAATGACTCAAATGAAATGAAACAGAAGTTGTATAGGACCCCACAATTACAAAGACAACTGTCAAATTCTGTCAGCCTTTAAAAAAACCCCAAAAAACCCAAAAAAAACCAACCACAAAACCACCACACAATAAGAGACCAAACAATAAGAGAAAATAGCCCAAACAGCATAGCACAACTGAGTGAGTGCATTTAATTACTGTTGCCTCCTGAGCCTGGACCAGCTGTGCACAGTTTGTTCTCTGGTGTAAACTGAAACCACCTCTAAATATTGCCAAAAGGGCTGTTTCTGCCTGGTTTTAAACAGTGTTTTGATAACCACTACACTACAAAAACTAAAATGACCTTCTGGGCAAGCTATGGGTGGCCAGAAAGTGGGGAGGATCATTTACCTTCCTCCTTCTGAGCTGTGAGGAAGGAGAGTTAAACTGTGACCACGGTAGAACCAGGATCATTTGTAGCTAGGTGGTTCACAACAGGCTTAATTTTCATTGGATTGTTGAGTCGGAAATACTGTAAGTCTGTTGCAGTTTGTTGCAGCATGTACTTAAAAGGTGCCACCTTCTCCCCTCAATCAGTGTACTTCAGTGGTCCCACCAAGTTGTTTTTTTCCCCTGGAGCTCAGTTTGCCCTCAGATACTTTACAAACTGTCATCTTTGCAGGGAAGTTAGGAACTTAATCCTGTGAAGCATCTAGGTTTCATTGTATTGGCTATACAGCATGGATGATTCTCTTACACCAGAACTATTCTTGTTTGGCCAGCAGCATCAGCTACCTGGGCCACCCTGAGCTGAGGATACATTGCAGTGACCTGTACACAGGTGAGATTTCAAGCAATATCTGCACACACAGATTTCTTTAAATCTTTAAACATGACAGCACAATCCTGTCTGTTAACAAGATATATCCAAGTGAGGGACAAAGACAGACTGAAGATTTATCTATTTACTTTAATTAAATTTCTCCTACCTTCACAAATTTAGAAACCATTTTTTACTTTATAACTGAAGAGTATGTCTGCTTACCTGTTTTTTTTCCATCAAAAAACTCTCAGCTCTTGAGAGGACATATAATTAGCGTTTAAATGAGAGAGATGCTTTTATCAGAATGCATCTGAAATCAATAGAAAGGTAAATACTACTTACAGTCTAATAATGTATAGTTACAATTGAAGTAAAAAAAATACAGTGATGTGAAAAAAGTTCCTTGTTTCTTTGTGCATTTCAACAAATATGTGGTAGATGCTTAGAAGACATTACATTAACTTGAGAGACCTAGACATTGACATTTACCTTTATTTCAGTTTAAATGAAACTTTTAAGTAGCAGTCATAGAAATGACAGAATTGATGCAGCTGGATACATCACAAATCTAGGGAAATAGGCTTTTAATGTTTTCAAGTACTAGAGATCTTGATAAACTGCTTGATGACGTCAGCCTAGTGACAACTCCCTTCAAACAAAGTAGTCCTTTTGTACATTGATTTACTAAGTAAATCCACAAGAAAGAAACACCTTACTCATTCTGTTGCAGGTGTCAAAGGCTCAAGAGATATTAGTGTTCAAAGTGAATTGTAATAACCATCATTCTACAAAAGCACCTTTTGATCATAAATAAGAGCAACCTGGTGTTGACTGAAAGAAGCACAAAGACTGGAGTTGTAGGAGGACATAGTAATGATCTATTAAAGGAAATACTGGCAGATCTTTTTTTTCCTTGGACAATTGGATACAAGTTTTAGTAATTGCATTCCATCAAATGTCATTAAAGAAATAATTGGAAATTATTGCCTGGGAACATTATATGATTACAGTCATGCATCTGGTTCGACACTCAATTGAAAGGGGCACCTTATATACAACATTACAAAATAGTGTGCTGTGAAATGAATTAATTATGCAAACTAGGGCACATGCCATAGTGAGTTAATATAGCTTACACAGTATGCTTATGATTCATTTTGCTAATTTACTTCAAAGCCTCTTGCAAGAAGGTTTCTCTCTCTTTTTTCATAATAAAGAAATCTGAGACAACCTGTAACATTTAAACGTTTCATGGGCTATATTGTGGCAATAGGGAGCTATGCCGTATCTCATTTAGGGCATTATGTTGATGCCTTTGCTTATGCTGATCAGTACCTTACTCACTTTACTGATAGTACAATTTATTTCAATGAGAGCATTTATAGAGTGCCATGCAAGGCAAGCATATCTGCATCTGGGCCTTGATTACTTGTATTTTTGTATAGAATGCTGATGTTTCACACTTCATCATGTCCCATCACCCTCCATCATTGTAGGATGTAGGATTATATTTTGCCCTACATACTACAGAATTACAGTATGGCCTACATCCAGTCCTGTTTCCAGAATGATTTTTAGAAATGCAGATTGACTAGGCAACCTCAGCATTTCTCTTTCCTTTAGAAACCAGAGGTGTGTGTTGATGGTGGAAGGATGGGGGAGGTTGGGGAGAGGAGAAGGAGGTTGCCTGTCCATAATAAGGGACATATGTCCGCTGAACACCACAGTAGTTCCTATCTTGCATACAGATCAGGGAGCAGCCTGGAAAAGAAGCAGTTATCTCACAGTATAGTGCTCCTGTATGTAAACCCCAATAGTCAAGCTGAGATGGGTGCAGGTGCTGTGTTCTGCACCTAGCTGGAGACACTCAGCTACGCTCAGATTTAAGCACGAAGAAGCTAGTTGAGAGGTCAGTCATAAATCTGCCCTGGAAATCAGATACCCATGCATCTTAAGGTTTTTGACTGACAGGAAGGTTTGTTACACCACGATGTGACATTATCTGCATGTCTAACAAGGTTTCTGAATGACAGTTTAACAATTAATAAATTCTTCCTAAGAGATAATTAAGTCTGTTGAATAGCACTGCAGTATTTGGAGAAAAAAACAGTAGCACTGTCAATTATATCTTTCTCCTGCTATATGATACCAGATGAGAGATAATATCTTTTGTTTAGCATCTGCTAATTTATTTTCTAAACTAGCTCAATCCAGGGCCTCTCCTCAGAGTTACAGCATCTCAGGCTACACAGCCCGGATAGCAGCCTGGGTAATGTATAAAATGAACTGGACCAAATATCCAGTCATTCAAGCTCAAGTTGCTTAAAATACAACTATCTATCCTCTCTGATATTTAGCCTCCAAAACTCCACCCAAGTTAATAAAAATAAAAAGTTTATGAAGCAGGAGAAATATTATGTAGAAATGGACAATAAGGATATGCTGTTTTAGGAGGGTGGGGTACAGTGATTAAGAACAGGTCAGGGAGTGCAGATGAAAAATCCCACACACTCCCCTCAAGGGTGCCAAACAGAGCCATATGTCAAGGAGCACGGATAACAGGGAAGCATCCAAGATGGGACTTTTCCTGGGGAGAGGTGTGAGGACTCTGAATAGCAGCACTCCTCAGAGCCTCCTAAACCAGGGTTCACTTTGGGGACAGCGACGGGTAACTATTTCACAGTAAGGCACAAATACAGTAGCTCAGTGGTTCTCAGCTGGAATGCCACAGCATGCTAGGGTGTAGGTGAGATCTTCTTAAAAGTACTGTGGATGCTACACAATATTATCACTGTTACATGTGCAAACACCTGTACCTAATTCATAAAATAAACTCAACAGAAGCCGTTTATAGACATTACATTTTTCTAGGTTTAATCCAGACTTCAGACATCACTATATGCACATGGGCATGGGTAGTCTGAATTAAAATTGGGTCAAGTCTGAATTAAGTAATCCTCACTGAATGAAGATTAAAGTTAATGCATATGAGGGCAGTCCAAAATAGACAATTTAAACTGTATTAATTAACATGCATATCTGTTAGGTATCTAGGGCTTGCTGTTGCTTCTGCCCACCACCAGGTGTAGCAAGTGAGCCCAGTTTTGTGGCCCTGATTGAGAGTGGTGGGCAGTGTCCTGTGCCCCTGCCCTCTCTATTGCAGAAATGCATGAAAACTTCTCTACTGGTCAATGATCATCTATTAACCCTTAATTCAAATTGAAGTTTGATTTCAACTGTATGATACTAATCAGTTAACACAGTTTGGAAAATGGTGAGCACATCTACAGAGCTGTCAAATAAGAATCCATAGGGTCAAAAACATTCTGCTCTGTTGTGCTCTTTCAGTTTTTTTGCAACAGAAGAATTGTTCTATTTTTTCATAGTCAGAAAATGAATAAAAGATGAGAGCTATCATTTTCCAAGAGGTGCCTTGAGAACCTAGCTAGTTGCATTTAAAGCTCTTTTTTTCCCCACCACAGGCCCAATCCTGCAGGTTTCACACACAAAATTCCTGGTGATATCACTGCCCCAGAACTGATGTTCCAATACTTGCTAATCAATGCTCCTTGTGCCACATCTCACAGTACCACATGTGAGGGGCACAGGACATTGCAAAGAGGAAAAATACACACATTTAAAATAGCAGAGTTACTCTTACAGAACATTGATTGTTTTCTGTGATCTTTTGAATGAGTCTTCTTTTTTCCCAGAGTGTTAACCAGAAAGCAAAAACTTTGCAAAGTTCTGGTTACTGTGCTATATTTGTACAAAGCATCAGAAAGGAAGTTTTTGCATGACTAGCTTAAACTATTTAATTTTTCCTTTTTCTTTTATAACACACATTTGGACAAGAAAAAGGAACAATGCAATTTAGGTGCTCAGTCATCCACTACAATACTGGATTGCAAACGGCATTATCAAACCAAACGGTTGGCAAACAAGAATACGTAGCACATTTACAGAAAAGATTTCAGTGAGTTTGTTCAAATATGTTTAAAGGATATTTATAATGAGAGCGCTCTGTATGGCTGTTTCCACAATGCTGTAAAAGACAGAAAAAGAACTGGGAGAATTTGGAAGGAGACGAAGTCAGTGAGGAAAAGGGAACAGCACGCAAAGACCTAGGTTCCAAGATATGGAGGTTCCTGGTCTTGCCCCTTTACTTAGTGTAAAACTGGTCACATTTGAGGTTCAGAAAGTAATTTGCCTTGCAGCTGATTAGCATGGACTGTGAGACTTTTTTCCTTCCTCTTTAGTTTGGGGAGAGGGGGTGGGGGTGGGGGTGATGGTCTTCTTCCTTGGATCTCTCAAAGCTTATTTTAACAGCTTTTGCGACAGTAGGATACAGACAGTGTCCTAGTCCACCTGCTTTACCTGTGGCAGGATAGGGTGTTCTTAGTGTTTTCAGACTGTTTACCTGGTAGCTGTGTTGTGTAGCTTTATGAATAGGTTAAACAAGTACTTTTATGGGATGGTTTGCAAGGAAGTAGTCCTACATTGAGCAGGGGGTTGGACTAAATGATAGCCTATTTTGATATGTTCTCTGATTATCATATGCCATTTATGCTGGAGTATACATATCTATGGATAAACAAACAACTAGCAAACTTAGAAGGGCATGGAAGCTCATGACATAGCAGCTGCTTCTCCATACCTGCTTGTGTGTAAGGTACTACTGTACATTAATAGGAAGAGGAGCTGCTTGCTTCATGGCTTAGCTTTTGCTTACCACCAGGCAACAGTATGTGCACAGGTAGTTTTCATAGAGCAGCTGATGCATGGGAAGGTTTAGCCCCTTTTAACTCTCTGCTATGTGTTTATTTGTTCATAACCTTTATTTTTCTTGCAGTGACTGACTGCTCATATCTGTCCTCTCTATATTTGTAACATATACCTATCACCGTACTATATAGCACTAGTGGTATGGTATCAAATGCCACTTTTTGCCTTCCAAAAGATCTGGATCACAAAAGACCCAGCCAAAGATGATAAGCATCTCAGGTGAGAAAATTATCAAATTTAGAAACAGTAAATAAGGAAGAAGGGTAAAACATCAAGGTATTTCAAGGCTGAAATGTCACTCAAGTCAAGTCAATCCAGACGATGCTGCAACTGTTAGGGCACCTTGATGGTGTGCATCATTGGTGATTCTTTGGGCAAAGTGACCTGGTGGTGCCCCTCTCCTCTCCAGGTATGGATAGCCATTGATTCACAGGGTGCTCATTGACCCTTTGACAGGTCTTATTTTTAGTCCTGATGGGTGTCCACATACCCTTCTCACCCAGACTAACTCAGATGGGGGCTCTGGTTTAGTTGCTGATACCCTGACTATCAAACAGGCTGTACTGGTTTACATAGTACCAGATAACAGGTCAAGAGAGGCCTGGCCTGACAGGGGAAATGTCACTGCCAGTTTCAAATGACACTGCAAGCCACAGACACAGAAATATGGAGCCAAGTCAAAAAATGACTTTCCAATGGGAAGTGAAAGGCTTCTTTGGTTGGATAAGATGAAGTTATGGGCCACAAATACCCTGTAAACACTTTTGTGCTAGTTGTGAGTTATCTGTTATAGGCAATATAGTAAATACGGATTTTTGAACACCAACTACTAAGCAATATGGTTAGCTGGACAGCAAAGTGCATACTTCAGTTCAATTCTGTGCAAACCATGTAAGCCGCTTTTCCCTTTGCTGTGATATACAGACTCTGCTAGTTCCTGAAGTCTGTTCTACTGATGGGGAAATGAAATTGGTTTAGTGTTGTAATATTGTTTGGCTAATAGAAAGCAAAACTGCAGAAGAAAGGATAGGTTGAGTAGCAGAACATTGAGACCATTAGAAAGGAGACATTAGCAGGAATCAGGTAAGCTATGAATAGACTCTCTGCTGCCTGAACAGAAATCTCACTGCCCCTCCCTGGCAGTTGGTTTCAAAGTCTGGGTGGAGCAGAAATCAAAGTGGGGTGCAACTGCACCGCTGTTTCCTCCTTTCTCCTTCCCCCAAATCTGCCTCTGTCCAGTGTATTTTGCTAGAATAAATATACTTAAAAACATTTAAATCCTCTGATTTACTCCATCATGAGCTTTAGAAATCTCTTAACTCTAGAAAAGGCATGTGTGTGTGTTGTGCTGTGTGCGTGTGTAGGTTTTGGAGGGAGGGAGATGACTTTAATGGCTTCCTCTTCATGTGAAAGTTTGTACATGCATATCCACAACTTGCTCCCACTGTCCTCCACACCTAGCAATAGGTAAAGAAAATCTGTCAGTGACTTTTCTTTCTCTGCATCCTGAGGGATGACTTCTAGATTTAGATTCTTGTGGCTTTTCCAATCTGTTGCTTTTTGTATTTTCTTGGGCTGATATTTTCTACTCTACATGCCCAGCTTTACACATCTAAGGGCAAGAAACAAAATGGGCATTTAGGTGCCTAATTCCTATTTACATGTCAGGTTGGGAAACTTCAAAGGAGTTAGGTAGCTGAATACTTTTTTTGGATCTGGTCCTAAACTTAGGCACCTAATAAAAGAAGCCTGCTTTTTAAGAGAGATTTTGCTATTGCCTCCTTAGTAAGTGTGCATTTCAGATTTGGGTGGGTTACCAAAATCTAACGTTGACCAGAAGCCCTCTCTTACCTTGCTAGACATTTGTTTGTATAAAGAATTGAATCATCATAATGTGATTCAATTGAACTATGTGAATTGTAACCTTGCAATGCTCAATCCTGTGCAGTGTAAATCTGTGCGGCAGGCCCATGCACACTATCACCTCCAAGGGTTGCAGTCTTGGTACATTGTGGGTTTCTGTCCCAGAGTATTCAATGCAGTTCTTCATGGTTTCATAGTTTCATAGTTTCTAGGGTCAGAAGGAACATGAACAGATCACCAAGTTTGACCCCCTGCCCTGGGTAGAAACAAGTGCTGGGATCATAATACCCCAGCCAGATACCTATCCAACCTCCTCTTGAAGCCCCCCCAAGGAGGGGAGAGCACCACCTCCCTTGGGAGCCCATTCCAGAGCCTGGCAGCCCTAACCATAAAGTAATGCCTCCTGATATCAAGCCTGAACCTACTCTCATTCAATTTGTGGCCATTGTTCCTTGTTATCCCAGGTGGTGCCCGGGGGAACAGATCCTCGCCTATTTTCCGCTGGTTCCCTCTGGTGAGTTTATAGACGGCCACCAGATCCCCTCTCAGTCTTCTCTTGTGGAGGCTGAATAGATTCAGGCCCTTTAGTCTATCTTCATAGGGCCTGGCCCGCTGCCCCTGACTGTGTGAGTGGCCCTCCTCTGGACCCTCTCAATGCTAGCCACATCCCTCTTGAAGTGCGGTGCCCAGAACTGGATGCAGCACTCCAACTGTGCCCTGACCAGCACTGCATAGAGGGGAAGGATCACCTCCCTGGACCTGCTTGTGATGCATCTGTGGATTCACGACAAGGTGCGGTTAGCCTTACTGACTGCTTCCTTGCATTGGCGGCTCATGTCCATCCTGGAGTCAACAATGACACCAAGATCCCTTTCCATCACTGTGTTGTTGAGAGAGGTGTTCCCCCGCCTATAGGTGTGTTGCTGATTCCTTCTCCCTAGATGCAGCACCTTGCACTTGTCTGCATTGAATTCCATTCTATTCTCATCCACCCACCTCTGTAACTTGTCTAGATCTAGCTGGATTCTGTCCCTCCCCTCCAGCATGCCCACCTCACCCCACAACTTGGTGTCATCAGTGAATTTGGACAGCGTGCTTTCCATGCTCACCTCCAAGTCGCTGATAAAGATGTTGAATAGCACAACCCCCAGGACAGAGCCCTGGGGGACTCCACTGCCCACATCCCTCCAGGTCGAAAATGACCCGTCCACCACCACTCTCTGGTGTGACCATACAGCCAATTTGCCACCCATCTGACGGTGTAGGCATCAATGTTGCAGTCACCTAGTTATTTTTATGAGAATGGGGTGAGAAACAGTGCCAAAGGCCTTCTTAAAATCCAGGTAGATGACGTCCACCTCAACGCCCGCATCCAAGGACTTTGTGACCTGGTCATAAAAGGAAACAAGGTTGGTCAGACAGGACCTGCCCTCAATGAACCCATGTTGGTTGCCCTGAGCGTTACCTCCCATGCTGGGCCCCCGCAGATGTGCTCCTTGATAATTTTCTCAAAGGTCTTCCCAAGGACTGAGGTGAGACTAATTGGCCTATAGTTACCTGGGTCCTCCTTTCTCCCCTTCTTGTAAATGGGGACCACATTGGCCCTTTTCCAGTCTTCTGGGACCTGGCCAGATTACCACAAGCACTCATACAGCCGTGCCAAGGGGCCCTGCTATGACCTCCGCCAATTCCCTCAGTACCCTCGGATGAAGAGCATCCGGACCTGCTGATTTAAATACGTCCAGCGCCTCCAAGAGTTTCCTAACTAGATCATCCCTGAGCCTAGGCATGGCGTCGTGTCCCCTGAGCCTGTCTGTAATCCTAGTGGGGGAGTTGTCCCAGTCCCTGCTCCGAAATATGGAGGCAAAGAACTTGTTGAAGAGATCAGCTTTTTCCTTTGCTGCAATCACCAGATTCCCAAGCCTGTCCTATAAGGGCCCCATGTTATCTGGTGCTGCCTTCTTACTCCCTATGTATTTGAAAAAGGACTTTTTGTTATCCTTAATTCTGGTTGCCAGCCCTAGTTCCATCTCTGCCTTGGCCTTCCTAACAGCCTTCCTGCAATCACAAGCAACAGAGGTGTAATCCTCCTTGGTGATAGCCCCTTGCTTCCACAGATTATATGCCACCTTCTTTGCTCTCAGGCCTTCCTGGATACCTTTACTGAGCCAAGGGGGCTTTTTAGCACTCTTGCCCCCTTTGGTTCGCTTTGGGACTGACTCCCTCTGAGTTCAGAAGATCATCTCCTTAAGGAACAACCACCTGTCCTCTGAAGAAAGGATTTATGGGAATAGTGGGCCACTCCCTGCAGATGGCCTGGATCATATTTCTTTAAAAAAATGAAATGTTAGTATCAGAATATTTTTCAGTTTGAGCTTTCTGTTGAAATGTACTGCATGCAGTATTAGTATTGAGTTAAAAGAAACAGTTGTTATTTCTGACCCAGGAGTGCATGCACTACATTTCAACAGAAAGCTCACATATATCAGATCACAGAAGCTGTAGTTACTCAGAACAAGCAAATTATTAGTAATCAGTGAAGAGAAAGTCTTTATTCTGTTAAATGCCAATGGTTAATTAGTATTATTGTTGTTTGGCTGCGGAAGGAAGCTGTGGGGAATTGTACCTTTAAAACATTCTTGCAAGAGGCCACTGGAAGTGGTTGTGTTGTGCAGTCTACATTACACAGTGCCGATCAGGTAGACAGAACACAGACACTGAATGAAGCAGAGCTCTGTCTGATGGATTACTGAACCATGCAAACAGAAGCTTTGCAGACGATGGAGTTAGACAAGGCTTATGTGACTCTTGCACGAGGGTCAGTCCCTTCTTAGTAAGAATCTTTGACATTTCCAGCAGCCCATCTGGAAGAGCTAAGCCCTCACTAAAAATTATACTTCAACTGATGTGAGTGACTGCAGTCCTGTACCTTTCTATTCTGGACTTGGAACAATGACATACACACCTTCTTCAACTGCTGCACTCATCCATTCATTTTACATTTTTCATCAGCATGGGTACATTTAACCCTGGAAGAAAAGTGTTCATTAACTCTCACTCTCAGTTCTGACTGCTTTGTGTTGATTTTGAATTGAGTCATAGATGGTCCTCATTATTAAGGCAGATAGTCCCCCTAAGGTAATCTCAGTTTCTGAATAGAATGTTTGCCTGACACTTTGCAACCTGTTAAACTGAGAGTTTCACAGTCTTCTCTCTTCTTCAATGCTAAAAATAATGCTAATACAACACTTATCGTCAAGCCTGTATAATGCTGAGAGTCATTCATTAATCACAGACAGTTGTCATTTCTCTAATCTCCCTACATGACAAATCACACATCCCTTATGTCTCACTGTCCAGTCTTAACAAACAGTACTTATTTTACCTTATGGAAAGGCAAAATTAATATAGTTTTGAAACCAAACTTTAGTCAGATTATGACCAAAAAAAATTAATGGAAAGGAAAACCCACAACCTAAAGAAAACAGAAGGCAAACTACACAGTGACATCTTTTCCCTAAACCTATGCAAGAAATATAACATCATCCCAAAGGGACTCACCATGTGCAGCCCTCTAGTTAACACACACAACTCCATATATGCAACAGAACCATGCAGGAGAACTTTAGGAAAAACTGAGAAATCATCTTCTTTACCCGATCCATTTTCAAGTAGGTTAACTTAACCAGGACATACTTATGCTATGAAACTAAGATATGCTAACCTGGAGACATGACTACTATGCAGGATATTGAAACATCTGAACTTCTGCCCGGAAAAACGACCTGGCAAGATACTAACACATGGAGAATTAGAAGAATTGTTCTGCAGACTTCACCTGAAAAAAACATGTCCATAAGCAGGGCACAACCCCTGACAACTCTCTTGCCACAACTGAGAAAGCAAACAACAATTAAACATCTGACTGGACACCTCCATGTGAACATAGCTATACCAGACTACTACATAGACTATTTCAGAAAGAAAACTAATAATGAAATTCTCTGTGAAAGGCAGGACCACAACAACTTCTCTCCGCCAGAGAGAAAAGCCATATAGAGATCCAACAACAAAATAGTAATTGCACCAGCAGACAGGAGGAACTATCCTTACCCTAGGATAGGGTAGGCAGAGCTCTTTTCTCCCCAGCACCACCTGGGGTGACGAGGAACAATGGTCATAAGCTGATGGAGAATAGGTTTAGGTTGGAGATCAGAAGGCAATATTTTACAGTTAGGGTGGCCAAAATGTGGAACCAACTTCCCAGGGAAGTGGTCCTCGCCGCTACCTTGGGCATATTCAAGAGGAGGTTGGACAATCCCCTGTCTGGGGTCTTGTGACCCCAGCATTCATTCCTGCCTGTGGCAGGGGGGCAGGCTAGATGATCTGTTCAGGTCCCTCCTGACCCTAGCTACTATGAAACTATGAAACCCTCATCCTCAGCCACCATGATTACATCACTGAGGCCAAAGGACAACTCTCTAACACCAAATACTATAAAGATCTTGGGGAGGACCCCACACCAGTATTCACTCTGGAACTGGAAACTATCAACTCATTTCCATACCAACTTCAGGAAAAACTACTTCTGCTAATCCCCAAGTCTTCTACCCCAAGAACTTTCTATATCAGGGGTGGGCAAAATATCACTATGTGATTCTAGCCAGCCCATGATGGGCCCCGCAGGCCTGCCTGGCCCAGGCACAGGGGGCAGCCTGGCTGCGGTGCATGTGGCAGGTACCACTGTCCCTGGGTGCAGAGGTGCTACCTGGCATGGAGCACAGCCTGCCCTATTCCCATGAGCAGCTCTCAGGCATGTTGGGAGTTATAGTCTGTGGGGCCAGGTCACGTGATGGTGGGGCTGGGGAGACCCAGTGGCTAGGTCAGAAACACCGCCCCCCTCCCCCTGCCCCAGCCCTCAACAGCTCACCAAAGCTCTTTAAGTGGTCTTCCAGCCCAAATAATTGCCCACCCCTGTTCTATAATGTCCCAAGGATTCACAAACAAGGTAACCCTGGCAGACCCATTATGTCCACAAGACCAGCAATCAACTCAAGCACACCAAAAAAGCATTAGCTACAGTCAAACCCTCAAATACCACTGTATTAGTGCTAAAGAAAACATTTGTGATGCCCACCTGATCATCTTATAATTTGACTTCATAGAACAAGGACACTCTAGTAGAGAAATAGTCTATCTTTGCAAGAGCCATCCAAACACCCTGTAGTAACTTGGTACAATACAAACAAAGACACCTGGAATCTGGAATAGATTTGAGGACTCTAATAGCTACAGCCTACTCTCAACGAAGATCAGACCTTGAGAGAAACTTTACCAGCCCTACCATTCCTGGCTTTCAAACAACATCCCAGCCTTGTCCAACTCATCATCAGAAGCAAACTTCCCACTGCTCAGACAATAAATGGGACTCAGCCTTGCCTTAGTAATAGATGCTTAACCTGTTAACACATCTGTACTGCTACTATAATCAACACCCCTTAAAATAAACCCATCAGAATCAATGGATCCTATACATGCCAAAATGTGATACATCTGAACTTGTGCACCAAATGCCCACCTTCCCCACCAAAGTGAAACCAAAGAGCAGTTATGCACTAAAATAAACTCTCACACACATATTAGAGGGAGCGTATTTCTCACAGAACTACCACTCTAACCTCACTGTTTTCATGGTCAAGAGAAATCTACCAAATAGCTTTAAAGGGAGAATGTGGGAACAAAAATTCATAAACTGGCTGGACACTAAGAATCAAGGACTAAATACTGATATTGATTTTTGACATACTGTAATCTGCCTGATTCCTGAATTTCTTCCTACACACAGCAGGTACAAATGGCCCTCCTCTCTTCTTATAAGTCTTGATCTCCCAGTAATCAGTTTTTAGCTAATTGATTGTCTGTACCCCTGGGAATTTCCCTCCAGCCTCCAGTTTCATAGCTTCTCTCTCACTCTTCACATTCTCCTGTGCTTGCTTCCCTCTGCAGATCTGATGAAGAATGCATTGCATTCTAAACCTTGTCCAACTTTATTTCAGTCCTGCAGCTGGTCCCATAAAAGATATCACCCTAAAAAATCCTTGCCTTTCTCAAAAAAAGCAAAACAAAAACTGCAACTGAATAACTGAATGTTCAGTTTTTTACAAAGTTGTCAAGTTTTGGAAAAACACATTTTAAATGCATTTATTGGTTTAATGAAACAATATCAAATTTATTGGACCTCAGGCTTCTCCTATTTGTAGTCAATGGCAAAACCTCCTGTGATGTCAAAGGGAACAGTCTTGGGTTTGTAAAGAGTAGAGGATGTCCTTTTAGGAAAGTTCCCCCAACTCTTGGAACAAAAGGTATGAGTGAAAGGCAAAGCTTGATCTTTAACTATGCATTTCATTGCCCTGTTGCTTTAATTCAATATAAAATGCTACTTAAATTGAGAAGCTACGTGCAAACGTAGATGACGCCACCTACTGTATTTTCAAAATGTACAAGGGGCCAATTCAGCCACCTTCATTCCCACAGAGCTGTACCTACTCTACAATGGTAAGTGGTCTGTCTACAAAGACAGCCAAACAGTGCCAACTATGCTGATTTTTTTTTTTGTAATATGGATGTTTATCCACTGATAATTACACTGAGACCATCAGATTTCAAATATGCTATAACACAGTCAATACATAAAGCAAGTTTTAATTACTTACTGACCCAAGACAGAATTGAGAATCACCATTCTGTTTGTGTTGACAGGCAAAAATCTGGCCTGTAACTACCCAGCAAAAATCAGCTTGAAAGACTAATAACCCTAGGATATGAAGAATTAGCTGTGAGTGGGCTGAGAGTGGGCTTGTTACTGTACAAGATGCAAAGAAAATCCTTCCCCAGAAGTGCTTTAAAGCCCAAAAAGGGAGATTTTCCAACTATATCAAGTTGTGAATCAAACTATAATAGAGATAATGTCTCATGAATCCCTTCTTTCCATTTGCAGTTGAATGAATCGCCTCTGCCCCTGGTGATGGTACACTGAAATAAGTGCAGCAATTGTTTACATGGGAAAGAAATACTGCGAATGTGTGTGTGTATTTTTTTTTCTATTTTTTTTCAAGACATAGGAATCTAGTGCTGGCCAGCAATATGTTCATTCTATCCATATATGCTATTTTCATGCTTATCCATATGAAGAGACGCCCTGCAAGGGGGAAAATTGGGCTGTTCTCTGGGAATAGGAAATAGGGCAGAGGCAGCCCCAAATGAGTCCCCATAGAGAGACCTCAGAGACTTGAGGTGTTTTTTCCATCAAGGGACATGGCAAAAGTAGGCAACCTTCCCCCAGCCATGAGCCAAGATACTAGAAAGGAGTCACTGTAGAGTAATATTCTAACTGCTCAGTCAAAAGCAGTTACTGAGTTACAGTAGAGCCTAACTGGGCTTCCGAGCCCAGTTAGGCTCGGAAGCGGCGAGAGACGCACGGGTGAAAGCTTGCTGCACCCCCGCTCCCCTGAAGCCCCCCAGAAGCCCCCCAAAACCCTCCAGCAGCCGCGGAGCCCCCCGCCGAGCCCCAGCACAGCCCGGGGAAGCGGGGCCCGTGGCGAGCGG
>NW_005842222.1:961528-980586 GCF_000455745.1 Alligator sinensis
GCACCCCCCAGGGTAGACAGCCCCAGCCATAGCCAGCCTACCAGAGGCATGACACGGATGGGCACGCGCCGCACCCCGAGGGTCTCCTCGGGCACCGCGGCCCCCCCCTCTGGCACCTCAGAGACGGCCACCCAGACGGAGCCCCTGGTTCCGGGCTCCACGCAGACGGAGCCCCTGGCTCTCGGCTGCGGGGGCTGCCTGTCCCTTTTTCAGGCTCTGGGGCCTGGGAGCATGGTTACCTCCCCTTGTGGGGTCTGCTCCCTTTTGGGGTCTCTGGCGCGCCAGCTGGAGGAGCTCCAGGCCACAGTCCAGAGACTGCGTGCCATCAGGGACTGCGAGCAGGAGATAGACTCCTACTGCCAGGCCCTTCTCCCCCGGGAGGCAGAGGGTAGACCACAGTCCCCCTCCACGCCAAAGGAGGATCCTATGACCCCAGCTGACTTCCTGCCCTTTGGGCGGGGGGCTGGACTCGATGATCTTCCGAGGTCCCTTCCAGCCCTGATGTCTAGGAAAAATCTATGAAAAGAGCAGCCTACAGACTCACCAAGCTACCTGTTTGACTCAGCCTTTGGAGGATGAGCATTATCCAGCCAGCTCATCTTGTGCATGCCATATACAGGCTGCTGATTTCATTCAGGTACATGTGTCATGCTGTACACAAATAAGGAAAGACACATCAGCTCCCCATTTGGGGCTGAGAGTAGAACCCAAAGGGAAACACCCCTGAGATGGAGGAACACAGGCACAGTCCACAATGACACCTCATGGGGTAACACATGCCTGAGGCTGTCAGGCAGCCAGGAGTGGGGAAAGTTTGATAAGGAAAATCATTCTTTGTTTTCAACTCAGATCCCAGTACAGACCCAAGAGGGCTCAGGGCAGCTGGGAGTGGGAATGCTGGAAGATATTTCATATGGTATTTTGCCAGAACCCAAATGGCTCTGCTTGCTCACAACAGGGGCAGGTACCTTTAAGAACATAAATTAAACAGGTAGGATGGGAAGGGAAAGGTTCTCCGTTCCCTGTCCTGTTAAAAAAACAAGACTGCCCAGTGTTTGTGAGGAAGCAAATGGGCCTGCCCTGGTAAAGGACTCTGCTTGCTTTCTCAGAGACTATGGGACAAATGGGCCCAGGTGCAAACATAAGAGCCAGATTCCAAGTCTAGGGATGCAAATCCATTGACTCCCCTCACCCCAGAACTAGGGTCTTGCCATAGGGACAACAGCTCCTTATTCTGACTGGAGGAAAGAGAAAACAGTTCAGGGTGAGTCCCCAAGTGTTGAGCTCAATTTTGACTAAGCGGTGGTGCGAACAGACTAAAATGACCAATGAAACTATTCCAGTCTCAAATCTTGATTTATCAAACACTTGAGCATTACCAATATTTGAGCAAACCCTCAGTCTATCAAGGTAACAAAAAATCTTCAGTGGTCCATAAAGATGTTCTTATGTAGGCCTTCTGAATGATGCATACTGACTAAGTTAGCCAGGTGTCATCCTGGCAATGGGGTTGCAGTTCTCACCAGCATGGTCTCCTTTTGCTCCATGAAAGCTTCCCAAACTTAAGATTTTTCCTTAGGCTTTGATGCTCCTTGACAGTCCTCTTTTGTACGTTTTCCATATATAGTTATGCTATAGATTTTCACCAAGATTACCTTTTATAGAGGTTATTTCTTCATCAGTCTGTTACCTTCATCCTGTTTCTTTTCAACTCTCTTCTCAGCTACCAAGCCATCCTTGGACAGTGGGAAAGTTATCCTTAGGCTAACCCAAATGTGTGTGTCTGTGTATCAGGCTTTCTTAGGCTGAGGTTCACTTTATCAGGTGCTGTGTATTCCAAAGACTGTGGCTATGTTTACCCTGTGTGCTTATTGGGCCAGGCACGGGATATCCTCGAATACCTCATGAGCTACTTCCTAAACAGGAAGTGGTATAAGTGCTGCTACTGGAGTGCTAATTGGCACTGTCACTCAGCAATGGTAGTTAGCCCCTCATCGCCTCTTACCCCAAGCTCTGCAAACACTGCTATACTGCTTCTTGCTCAAGACGGGAACTGTGCAGAACAGCATGGGTGTTTGACAGTAATCTACCTGGCACAGAAAACAATTCATGCAGACATGCTCAGTCTGGGACAAGGAACACTTCCAGGAGGGCTAAACAGGAGAGAGCCATGAAGTGTTGAATGACTCTCTCCTGCAGGAGTAACAAGATTCCTACCAGTAGAGGCACCAAAAGTCATGACCCTCAATGACTAATGCAGTTCCTTGGGACAATGAAAGCCTATGCTTCATTGTGGGGTGGGGGTGGTGGAGATCCTGGGAATAATACAGGAAAAGCCCATGGGGAAGCAGCTCTTCTAAATGAGAAGCCATTCCCTCATTACCTGTAAGCAGAGCTTACTGAAGATAATAATGGCAGGAGAGACTCCCCCTCATTACAGAATACTGACCAGAACAGGACTTCACCAATAAAGTGAGATCAGACTAGGTAAGCTTAGACTCAAGCCATTTTCCCTTGGAAAATGCCTGCTGTCATATCTCACTTGTTTTCAACTAAAGAGAAATAATAGAACAATTATTTTGTTGCAAAAAACTCAGAAAGACCACAACAGGTCAAAATGTTTTTAATACTATGGATTCCTATTTGAAATCTCTGGGTTTATCTCATGAATCATGGTCACATACCTAACTGTGCTAACATTGCATGGCATCCTTGGTCTCAAATCTTCCCAGAATGCCATGGTACCCATTGAGAATCACTAAACTAAGGAGTTGGAGACATGAGACGCTGGTTCAAGGTCTGAGGCAGCCGGACTACAGGGTCCCATTGACAAAGAAGGGTGTCAGGAATGTGCTGAGACCAGTCATTGCTTAGCGCCAGGGAGGTTAAAAGTCCATAGGATTCAGACTGGTATCCTTCCAGAGAGCTGTTATCAGGACATGTATAACAGTTGTTCACATGGAAAAGAATCCTGGGAAAGTATTTTGGTATTTTAAATGTTCTTAGAGTGGTAGCTAGCTATTCAATACACACAACAGGAACTTTTATTTGAGCCATTAAAATCCAATTATTCAGTCAGAGATAATCTCATAATTATGTGAATACTAAGTAACAAACCTTTGGATGCATGTAATCTATACGAAAACACTTTGGCTCTGCACATCCCCTGTCAGCTGTCAGGCATGTGATTTTTAAAAAAAATTATTATTATTATTTAGAACTCCAAGACCCTTGGGGACAACAACACACAGTTAAATTATTGGTGCTTCCAGCAATCACAATGTTCCTTTATGCATCATCCATTCCGTAAGTACTTGATTATTATATATGAAAGATTATCAGAAATTGTCTCTTTCTTTCCTGCTTCTGGCTCTTGATGTGTTGTTAACACAAATTCGCCACTGCAGGAGAGGGTTCTATTGATAATTCATTTTTATCATTTGACACCAAAGGAAACCTTGTAAAATTAAAGCAAGATAAATGAGAGCCAATAAATATTGACACCTGAACAAAGTCTCTGGTACAATAGCGAAACCTACTTCACCCAGTTAAAAAGTAAGGACAAAAAAGTAAGCTTCAAGAAGACAGGAAGAACTGTGCAAATAACAGCTAAATGGAAAGCGCCCTCACAACTTTCATTAATGTCTTCCTTTCCTACTCCTCATTTCTTCTTTTAATGTAGTCAAAATCAGATTTATTGACATGAATGCCAACAAGCAGAGTTGGCGCCCAAGGCAAGCCCTGTAGGGAAGCAGGTGGGGGGTGGTGGTGGAGGGCACAGTGGGGAGGTGGGGGAGAGGGGGCGGCACAGCAGTCTTACCCATGCTGGGAATTCCTGAACAGCTCCAGCTGAGCTGCTACTGCCACCACTTTGTGCTCTGCATGCCCTAGCTGTTGCTTTTAAAGTAGCAGCAGCAGCCAGGGACTGTTTGGAGTTTCCATCATGGGTAAGCCATGATGGGGCTGCTCTTGCTGCCTGGGCATGGACTCTGCAGGGGGGATTCTGGCACCCCTCCTAGCTTGGTGCTTGAGACAGGTGCCCCTATCACCCACCCCTAGTTATGCTACTGCATACAGTTTTATCACAGATTAAAACTCTAAACCCTATCTAACACCTGCTTCTTGCATTTCCTTCTATTATTTCAGTCTGTGACCCTGCTTCAGGAGCAGTTTCCTTTGGCACTGCTTTTGCTGGAGGAACTCTGAATACATTGGGTTCAAATGTCTGGCTTGCTCAAATTGTTTTTGAATCAAACATTTTCTTCACCATTATTTATGTTGTACTCTCCCACTACATAAGAGTCCTTGATTTATTTTTTAAAGCATTTTCCATTTTGTTCCCTTTTCTAAAGACACTATCTTTGCTAGTGCAAATATTTGCTAACATGGTCTAACATTGAAAATCTGGCCCTAGAAAGTTGTGATATTAAGGAGGCACTAAATCTCTGTGACTCCTTTTTCTGACTCTGCTAATCTTATCATTTAATGATAAGCTACCGAAGGAATCGGAGTCAGTGTGCTGTCATATATATAGCAGGCCCCAAGTGACACACGGCAATCTCCTCCCCCACAAAGACTGGAAAGTTGCACAGTGGTACGAGAGCTCACTGTACACAATAAGCAGCAAGCAACGGAAGGTATTAACAAAGAGCTGACACTTTTTTACCAAAGAGGAAGGGAAAGCCTGGCACCTAAATCATGTTTGACTTACATTAGGGACATATCTGAGGTAGACAAAAGTACTTCTGCCCTGTCAGGGGCTGAGACAGTGGGAAAGTTCAGCCAGACATCTCACACAGCATGTCACCCCTACCCTTGCAGCCTTCCTTCCCTGATAATCTTCACACTGGTGCTATGAGTGGCTGCCAAAAATCTATGCTAACAGCTGAAGATGAGATGCCTGAGGCAGAAAGAGAAATCTTCTTGACTTTTATCTTAGGTGTCACATCACAGCAGATGATTTGTTGCTCGTGTCAGTTCAATAGACTACAGGGACTGGGATGTAGACAGACAAAATGGAGTTGAGGCACATGGCTTAGTAGGAATGGACATCAATCTGACATCAAGCTGCTGGTAGAGTAAGAGAGCAGTGTAAAGAGTAAACTTTGAGTATCTCTGCCAGGAAAGCAAGGTTTAAGGAACTTCATAGATTTCATAGACATTCAGGCTGGAAGGGACCTCGGAAGACCATCGAGTCCAGCCCCCTGCCCCAGGGGCAGGAAGTCAGCTGGGGTCAAAGGATCCCAGCAAGATAAACGTCTAAATGTCTCTTAAAGGAGCCCAGAGTAGGTGCTTGCAACACCTCTGGTAGCAGTCTGTCCCAGGCCTTGGGGGCTAGGACAGTAAAGAAGTTCTTCCTTATGTCCAGCCTGAAATGGTCTTGGAGGAGTTTGTGACTGTTTGACCTTGTCATCTCTTGGGGCGCTCTGGTGAACAGGTGTTCCCCCAGATCCTGATGTACACCCCTTATATACTTGTAGGAAGCCATCAGGTCTCCCCCAAGCCTACGGTTTTCCAGGCTGAAGAGTCCCATGGCTCTCAGCCTCTCATCATAAGGCCTGTTTTCCTGTCCTCTGATCATGCGCATGGATCTCCTCTGGACTCTCTCAAGCTTCTCCACATCCGTTTTAAATTGTGGAGCCCAGAATTGGATGCAGTGCTCCAGCTGCAGTACTTCAGCTCACCAAGGCTGAGTACAGCGGGAGGTTGACATCCTGGGATTTGCTAGAGAAACATTCTATGGACTATGGATCAACTATGCATCAACTATGGATGCAAGCCAGAGTTTTGCTCACTTTGCCAGCTGCAACATCACACATTGGTGGCTCATATTCATCTTGTGGTCAGTCATGACCCCCAAGTCCCTTTTGGCCATGTTGCTATGAAGAGTAGCACTGCTGAGCCTATAAGTATGCTGTGGGTTTTTCTTCCCAAGATGGGGTACCTTGCATTTTTTGGTGTTGAAGACCATCATGTTTTCATCCCCCTATTTTCTGAGCCTGTCAAGGTTGGCCTGGATCACCATCCTGTCCTCGGGTGAGGACACTTTACCTCAAAGTTTGGTGTCATCGGCGAACTTGGCCAGTCCGCTTCTGACACCAATGTTCACATCATTAATGAAGATGTTAAAGAGTATAGTTTTTCTATGAGATGATTGTGGGATACCAGATCAAAAGCTTTTTTAAAATCAAGATATATGACGTCAATCTCTTCTCCCTTGTCCAGGTGATAGGTCACCAGGTCGTAGAAGGAGATGAAATTGGTCAGGCAAGACCTACCCACGACAAACCCATGCTGGCTATCCCTCAGGATGTTGCCATCAGCCAGTTTGTCAAGAATGGTCTCTTTGATAATTTTTTCCAAGATCTTCCCCGGGATAGAGGTCAGGTTGATGGGCCTGTAGTTCCCCAGATCTACTTTCCTTCCTTTCTTGAAGACGGGCACCACATTGGCCTTCTTTCAATCTTTGGGCACTTTGCCTGAGCACCACGAGTTCTTGAAGATCCATGCCAGTGGTTGAGCTATGATGCTTGCCAGCTCCTTAAGTACCCTGGGGTGTAAACTGTCTGGGCCAGCTGCTGAAGCATGGTAATTACTGCTTTCCAGCAGACTCCAGCATCACATATATCAGCATTCCCACACTGAGAAATGGTGGTGGTGGCGCCTTAACTAAAGCTTGTTCAATGAGCTTTAGTTAAAGCACCCCCACGGCCATCTTTCAGGGTGGGGACAATGATACACATGATGCTCCAGGCGCTTTAATTAGCATAACTCTCAGAGCCACACTAATTAAAGCACCCTCCACCCCACATCCATAAATGCACATCCATAAATGCCCTTCAAGACCAGTATCACTTTTAGCTGTGAGATTCCTACCCTCACTTGGGCTCTTATCTTTGAAGTGGGAGACAATTACAAACACTTAGATGCCACATAGCATCCCTTGTTCTTGGCAAATTAATTTTGTTTTGACATTTGTTTCTTTTACCTGGGTTTTTCCCCACTTCTTATTTACTATAATTGAAATCCCCTCTCTGAAGTGAAAGCTTATGAATGCCTACAAGCTTGGAGCAAGTCACTCAGAATTTATAGAGGATTCACCCAAGTCTGCAGTTTGAACTGGGATTTACCCACCCAGCTCTACTGACACTAGATTCTGTTTTTGACATGATGCTCCATGCTGCGTTCACACTGTCGACCTTCTGAGTTGTAATTCACCAACAGAGCATCTTCAGAGATAAAAACTACCAACAATATCTAAGAGCTTATACTTATATCCTGTTTACACAACTGACAGACTGCACTAGTAATGCATTATGGCTGCAAAGGTTGCGAGCATAGACAAAGTCCCTATAATGTTATTAAAAACTGGATTATTTAGCCCACTGTAGGGTGAGACTGGAGATGTGATTTATTATGTGATCTAATTTGCTGTTAACACTTGCTAAAACTTACTTTTTTGTTATCATGAATCAACTTAATGAGAGCAAAATAACACCCATTAGTTTGCCCAAGGGTCTGCTTCACATTTAAGGTGCTGTTTACTTACCCACTGTTTTTAAAAACATGTTAAAAGGATACTGTTAAAACTTCTGACACACCTCCATTTGTTTCTGTTCCTCAAAAATCACATTTCTACAACAAACATCTCTCTGCAATGTAAAGTTTGGCAAGAGTCTTACACAAGAGGACTGTGATTAGAAACAAGGCTCCTGTTCGGGGGGGGTGCGCGGAAATGAGGGAGAAAATGTACTGCAGCAAAAGTTTAAGCTGAGGAACTGAACTCTAAGCTAACAAGTAAAGAAGCTGGCATTCACTGTGGGGTTGGATTAGATCCTCCATTAAAAAAAACAAATCTACATAGCACAACCCCTTATTCCCAGCACATAGTATCCAGGTTTAGGTTTTACAAGATGTAATATTAAAAAAATATATATCTTCATTAACTAAAAAAAAATTAAGTGGGGTGGTTCAGAGGGCACAGAAACCACTTATCATCCCATGAGAGGGAGTCTCCTGAAGTAGATGAGTCGCCTGCAGATGTAAAGCAGGCTCCTACACCTCTCTCCCACAGCCCTTGGCACACAGAACATGTGAAGACTGGAGAAGGATAATGCTTTGCTCCCACCATCCCTAGCTGGTGCATGGTCTTTTGAGCATCATAGCTGGCTAGTGTAAGCTAGAGCAGTGCCCCACTGCTTCCACTGATTTTTGGGGCTATGGCTAAGAATCAGGGAGCTATAATGGCTTTATAGTTCCTAGCTTCTTGTTCTCCCTCCACCTCTGATAAGCTGCACTGTATGGTTGAGGGAGGGAGGAAAAACATCCTATATCATCAGCAGCAATCCCTAGCAGCCATGGATGATTGTATTCCATGACAGCCATCTTCAGACCTACAGATAAAACAGATGAGGTCAATCCAGGATTGACAGACTGGGTTGTAGCTCAAGCACATGTTTCTGTGTGGAGTGAGCATGGCACGCTGTTTCTGCTGCTCCTGTTTTTTCATCTCCTGTTGTCATTGCAAGATTTCAATGCACTGAGATCCTTTCAGCAGACTCTTCCTCCATTTGGGGAGGTCCTTCACTAGCGGGTTCAACCAATAACATGGTTTGAGCTTCTGTTCAACATTATTTAGGAGTCCTATATCCCCTGCAACATAGCAGAGAAAGGACCAGCTGCTCAGAGCATGCCTCATTCAGGCATGTCAAGGCTGCTTCTGGGGCAGTGGAGAGGGGTGGTGGGAAGCTCAGTGGATGGGGATGTGGAAAAGGCACTCCCTACCTCCTCCATTGATTCTAGCAATTCAGCATAGACATTGCAGAGCACAGCCCAGGAGGTATATATTCAGAATCAAACATTAATTTCCTCCTTACCCCACATGTCATAAGTTAAAGCCTCAAGTGCCACAACAGGCTGCTGACTAGTCACTGGCCACCCTGATTTATGGACTTATAACAAACCTAATTCAGCCAAAACACTTCATGCAATAGAGTCCAACAGAAACATTTCCCCAAGAAAATTCTGATTCCTCAAACTTGTTGGCGATATAATCAAGCTTCATGTGATTATATGTCATTCATTAATACAAGTATGTTTGAACAAAGTAATGATGAAATATTATAGCATTCTGAAGCATGAACCAGCTTTTTATGGTGACTGACAGATAATTTCAGTTTTCACAAGGACATGTAGAAATGATTCTTGCTTTACATAAGGAAAGCTGACTTTACAGTACTGGAAATCTCCCAATTATTTCTCAGTAAACAGATGCTGTAGCAGGCCTTCCAATACAGCAGCCATTGAAAGCACTATTTTAAAACAATAATGTAATTTAGTAGATGTGTGATTTATATGTTTCAGACAGAGGTTTAAAGGGTTTTGAAAATATTGTCATGGTGTATTTTCCTCCAGATGAATCTCTTTATAACTGCTTTTAGGTACTGTATTCATATTAAGCACCTGGTTTTAAAATAATGATGCTGTTGAATCTGGTCATTTGTAGGACTGAATTTGAAGTTAACTTTCATTTCAGGTTCCAGAAAAGTTCCATCCTCATTCCAGTTTCCAACCAAGCCTTGAAGTGATGAGCCACCACAAGTGAAACTGTTTGTGGCCAGCTCAAAAATGTCTCATACAGGAAAAACCACTCAATTCACAGGGGCATCCAATAGTTATTCAGTATGATCCTGAGTTGCTACAAAACTTGAGAGATCAAGGAACTCTTCAGTGGGTGCGTCTACATGTTCATTAATGTGCCTTAGATACTGCGCATTTAGTTTAGTACTTCCTTAATAAAGTACTAACTAGATGTTCAGTACCTAGAGTTACTGCACAGTAGCGCAGCATTTATTTAGTGATGCTTACTACACATTCACCTAATAACACAGCGCAGTAGGTTATTAGCATGGTTTTTGCTATGACATGCTACTGCACTGTGTTATTAGGCTAATGTGCCGTAAGTGTCTCATGTAGACATGCCCAGTATTAGTCATCTTTTAGGAGAGTTATCTGTTAGACATTCTGCAATAGGCTTACATATCAAATAAGACAGTGATCTCTGAAGTGTAACTGCATCTGGTTTATGTCATTACAGTTGATTTCATGACATGAGTGGCTTGTTGTCTGTTATAAGATTGAAATGATCAACACTTTGCAAGAACTTTTGTACCAAACATTCATTCTCCCCTGGGATTCAGTGTATGTCAGGGCCTGAACTATGGATTATGGGCTTTAGTCCTTTTAGGTAACTAGATTTACACCAGTTGAAACCAGGGACTAGAATCTGTGATTCCTAAAAAATGTAGCACAGGCATGAAAGCCGGGATTCTGGGCTAGGGGTGGAAAAGAATTGCATCCCTAGTCTTACATGGTAGGATTTCAGCTATAGTTGTAACTGTTTCTAGGCCTATCACCTTAGATTAGTGATTCTTAGCCAAGATGATGTGGCACTTGGGGTGCCCTGAGATCCTTTCAAGGGTACCTCAAGGTGCCATGCAGTGTTAGCAATGTTAGGTGCATAAATATAATTCATAAGATAAATCCAGAGATTTCAAATAGGAATCCACAATGTTAAAAAATATTCTGATCTATTGTGGTCTTTCTCAGTTCTTTGCAACAGAAAAATTCCTCCATTATTTTTCTATAATTAAAAAAATGAATGAAGACTAAGAGCTAGAATTTTCTAAGGGGTGCCTTGAGTTTGAAAAGGTTGAGAAATACTGTCTTAGAAAATGTGATGCCATGATCTTTGAGCTCTCAGGTTTTTTACAGTAATTTTTATTCTATTTAAAGACTGACTATATGATAACAGAAGCTGAATGGCACTAGCTTCTCCAAAAGGAGTACAATGGAGACTAGAAATGTGAGTGGAAGATATTCTACTGTAGTCCCTCCTTGTTATGAAACAGGGAGAGAAGGAGCAAGAGTCACTGGGAACATTGTGTTGAAGGAGTCCAAGGCATTCCCATAAAACTTCAATGGGATTTGGGTAGTTAATCCCAAATGCTTTGAAAACCCTAACCAAAATCCCCAGTGTCTCCTGTATTTCATGGCAGCTTCATTGAGAATGATTGATTTTTTTTTTTTAAATCACTGAATCAACCAACAAACTGATTCCTTAGGTCAAAGAGTTATTTCAGTAATTTTGAAACATAACCTGGTCCCAGCATTTTGAAGCGGCATGTAAACTAGGCATTTGAAGAAGTGCTAAGTCCTTAAGAAGAAGCTATGAAGGAGTAGGCAGACATTTCTGCGTTTATATATTCTGAAGATATTTCGCAAAACACGAATGACTAGATGAAAGAACAGGAGGTAAAAGAGGTGACATGAAAGTAATCAATAAACTAAGAACTACCTGATAGTTAATTCTCACCTTGTGAGGAATGCGCTCCAGGCTCCTCTGCTGCTGTGGGAGAATCCTGTTGCTTTCTGGGGTTTTCTTTGCCTCACAGAAGCCCTTGATTTTATCTCCACCGAGCGGAGCCCCTGTGACTGACGGCAGTTGTTACACTGAATGTTTTGCCCCCAGTCAAGGCAGGGTGGAAAGGCAGAGGTACCCAGCAGGGCCTTCCTCTCCCTATGGGTGGAAGAAGAGCTTCCACTCCAGACTGCACCTGTTGTGCAGTTCCTCTTTGTCCAAAGAGGAAGCCACCTTTGCCTACCTTCTTCACAAGGCTGTTGTGAAGATTGATTAGTTAATGCTTATATTGTGCTTCATAGCAGTTTGCTAGACTTTGCAATGGCAGTTTTCCAGTAGTATTGGAGAACCCCTACTGTCAGAGGGTCCAGTTAAGGTTTTGTCTGAACAGTTTAATCTGTGATTTGAAAAAGAGTCCAGCTCTGTCTCAGTATAGAGAACTGAGGTGCTGCTGCTGCTGCCTTTCTTGGATGACTCTGAAATGTCACAGCCACGCATCGAGATTCCCTGTATGGCAGGGAAGGAGTGGGGGTGGGGGCGGCTTTGCTTTCTACTTTGCCTTTGAATATGTGGGGACAAATCAAGGTGTGCCATCCCAGTTTTCCAAGTTCAGAGAGATTCGTATACTTCGCTCTGCAGCTTTCTTAAATAAGTCAGACAGATAAGTGGAAAAGACATCTGCCAGTGAGGAGCTAGACGGGCTTGGAAATCTGTGGCTGTGATTCGGACCCTCGTCATACCAACGTACTTTGTCACTGAGGCAGGAATTCAGTTACCATGGGTTACCCTATCAGTACGGGGACCAAGTGCCTCCCCTTCCAACAGTTCTATAAAAAGGGATTGTCAAAGAGACCCCACTGGCTCCTGCCTTTCTGCACAGATAGGAAAAAACTTAAGCACTGTGAGAGAGGGAAGTACCAGAGAGGGAGTGTCAGCATGTCTTCTGCATTCAGATTCCAGTGCCACTTCTTCCTAATCTTCTTGGCAACCCTGAAGGGGGAAACCAGATACCTAGAGGTGAGCATTGCAATTGATAACTGTCACAGCCCATCATACTTGCTCCAGCTTGCCGTTCTAGGTTTAGTGGATCTGATGTCTTTCCTCTTCTCTCCCTCCCCCCCACCCCCCGCCTTTCATTAGAGCTGACCATAGAACAGCATTAAAAGCAGCAGGTCTTCTCTCCCTCCCTCCCTCCCTCCCCCACTCCTATTTTCCATGTTCATTCCCCTTTTCTCAGACTGCTTGCATTTTTGTTAGCAAAACCACCATTCTCTGTATGCCTGGGTTGATCTCTCTACCTTCAGAGACCAGATTGCATTAGGTATTGACAGCTCCTGGACAGTTTCAGACTAAGCTGTGTCTGCATAGGACCATTTCTGGAGGAGGGTGCCATTCACTGATACTTATTTCTGAGAAACATAGGGTGGCTTCTGTAATCAAACCATTTCACTTGGTCCCAGCTTCTTGTTTTTCCTTCCACCAGGTGAGGGATGCTGGCGAGGATGATCCCTTTCTGCTCCTCAGCGCAGACCTGAAGCGAGAATTGTCCGAAGGGCAGATCTACCGTCGGTCACTTAGTGAGTTTCTTTGTTTCTCTGCTAAGGAGCTTTTGAAATGGGTGCGAGCTCTGAAATGGGGATCATATTGGAGGTGAGAGCTGAAAGTACTTGTGCGTGTGTGTTTGTGTGTGTGGGTGGGTGCATGTGCACATGTACATGTAGGGGGATGAGGATCAGGACTGAGACCTTGTAAACTTGGATTCTAGGCTGAAGAATCTTAGGACTCCTGGGCTTTGAGTTCAGCTGCAGGGTCCTGGCTGCAGGGAATAGGGCATGGAGATGTTAGCCTGGAGCCCTACCTCTGAGGTCCAAATCCTAAATGCAAATAGGATGAGGAGCTTTCAGGGAAGAGGACAGTTTTCATAGTGGGTCACATGGAGATGAGATAAAAGAGATCTGCTATGTGAACTGACCACACATGATTTTCAGCTCAAAGATATTTTAGCACATCAGTCTCTTTACTCTCTTACAAACACATACACTCTCAGTCACTATTTATCTCCTCAGTATTCAGCACAGCAGCTTTATAACCCTTTCGTCTCAATCTCCAAAAAGGTGAGGTCTGTCTCTGTTGCTAGCTTGCACAGTTAGTGGGAACTGTCTGCTGCTCTCTGTTCTCTGAGAGGTGCTGAAATGCAGTCAGTGGCTCATGCTCTCTCTCTTCAGGATGTATTGACATGCTAAGTATAGAGGGGCAGTTCACCTTCACCGCAGAACAACCCCAGCTACACTGTGCCACTTTCTTTATTGGAGACCCAGAGGAGCTCATCACAATAGACTATGACTTTGTAAACATTGACTGCCAAGGAGGAGATTTCCTTAAGGTAAGATGCTGACAACTCTTGATACCCTTTTCCTACTTAAATCATCAAAGTATAAAGCATTGCAGATGTGTCGACTGGAAGGTGGGGGGGATGAAAGAGATAATATATTGTATATGGGGGCTGGGGTAGGAGTTTCAGAAGCAATGTTCATTGGGACTGGTGTTCATAAAGCCCTTAGGCACTTTTGAAAATTCTCCCCATGGAAGAGGGGGTTATGGTGCAGGCTGAGAACTCATTCAACTGCTATAAGAGAGATTCCAACCTTTGCCAGAGGTTTTTTTTTTTCTCCCTAAGCAGGAAAGGCATGTCTTTACTCAGTTCCTATAGTTATATAGTGTATTTAAAAGAAAAGTTGAATCAGCATAGGGCAATCCTTCTAGCTTAATTCCTATTGCATTGCATAGCACCATGAATCATATGAACTCTGTATTGTGGCTCTCATGAGCACTGTTAGTGCTGCAGAATATGCACTTTTTGGCCATTTAGAATTAGCTTATTAATGAGAGTGGCTCGATGAATTCCTTTTTTTAAATGGTCCCAACAGCTGTTCAGGACACTCTCTCTTTGGACAAATTTCACGATTCAGAGTCAATTATATTGCAGGACCAAGAATACTTCACTGGAAATCTCTGATTTCAGGGAGAAATTTTGACCAAAATCTCGGTTTTAATGCTTTAAAGCTTTAATGTGCGTATTTAATTCCTTCATCTTGTAACCGGATCTTCATATGGATATGGCTTACATAAGATCCCAAGTAGGGATCTGTTAGTGAGGAAGGGCAATAAGATAAGGAGATGTAAAATGAACAGAGCCACCCCTCAGGCTTTTGACTTCCCCATGGAAAAATAATATAGCCCCATGCTGGAGTACCTCTCCAGCCTCCACAGATACCACATTGCTAGGTTGGGAGAAAACAATGCCCTGGGTAGCAGTTATGGTCTCCTGTGGATGCACAGGAGACCAGAATTTATGGTCTTTTCTGTTGGCCCAGACAAAGTCACAAAATCCTTCATGAGGGGGCAACCTTGTGGAGTTTCCCTCCCTCATGGTGGTACATTGTTCCTCAGTTTCTTAATTATGGTGCAGTGTTTCTTACCTATAGCTTTTCAGTAGTGTATTGTGAACAGCCACATCAAGTCATTCTATAGAGAGTTACAGCTCTAGAAGACTTGAGGACTGATGCTGCAGTTTTTATGTAAGAAATCCTCACTCAGATAAGAACTGGCCCTTTGTTTGTAAGAGCACTACAGAAAGCTATTGAAGCACATTAGGGTATTACTGAGAAGCAATTAGGAGGCAAGTGCATCAGTGTTAGAGGGTAGTTGCTCAGTTAAGTTAAATCTAATGCAGATTTCTGACTGACAAATTCCCCTGAATATTACAAGGGCTAATCTATTTTTTTGTATTGTAATGAGAGATTTGCAGAGTGTGCTGTTCAGAATCAGTGAGGTAAGCAGTGTCTGCTTTGTTTCTTTACCATCAGCCTAAGTCTCAGAGTGAGCTGAAAAGGACAGGTACAGAGGAAGAGAGGGCTGACCCAACACAAGCAATAAAATTGCACTAATACTTCCTTTAAAACTTATTGGGCTGATTTTTCAAGTTGAAATGCTAGTGCCAGTGCTCAGCAATGTCTATTATCTAGTTAAATTCAATGGTAAAGCTTCCTGATGAAAAAAATCATTTTCTGTGCATTTACAAAAATCTCAGTAGCAATTTTAACCCCAGGGAAGTTAAGGATACAGAATTTTTTTTATTGAATTGATGGTTATATATTAGATCTGTGCGAAGCTTCAGTCCCCGATTCGATTTAGTGGAGATTTGACCTGATTCGGTGGCTGAATCTCCAAATCCGAACTGAATCAGAGGACCCTTTAATCTTTCTGAATTGAATCGGAACCCTCCGAATCAATTGAGAGAGATTCGGAAAGATTTGGCAATTCAGACATAGACACAGCTTTAAATGTTTTTTGTACATACCTCTAGATACCAGGCGGCTCGTGAGTGCTGCAATGCTGGGGTACATGGAGTGTCCCACAGAAGCATGGGAGGCTCCCCAGCACGCTTGGCAATAAACCCAGAAGTGGACCAGAAGCACTTCCAGTCCACTTCCAGGTCTGCTGGGGAGCGTGCAGGGAGGCCACCTCATGCCTTCCTGACTCAGTGACTAGTGCCTTCTGGGTCTTGGGAATCAAATCGGGGACAGTGATCTGAATCAGTGAATCGAATCACTTTCCCTGATTTGGGCCAAATCCAAATCTGAATCAAATAGGGCCCACAAAGTTAGCAAATCCCTTACTGTTTAAGGTGCTTTACTATAGTTGGATTATCAGAATGATGCAAGATGTAATTACAGCACTTCTCTCTAAGATAAAGTACAAACATTAATATTTAGGTGCATATGGCATGTTCAGCATGGAATAAGATACAGAGATGGGACCAAAATCTATCCACAATGTGTAATGACTGTAGTGTACTGTAGCCCTACAGTGTAGTCACTGCCATATACCAATACCTCGTGTGGAATTGATGTTAAATGTGTGCAAATGCTTTTCTTCTCAACACAACCAACTGGAAATCAAAGAAATCATGAGATAAAGCAGCATTACAGTCCCCCAAACCTCAGTTAACATATTTTATTTCCTGAAGTTCATAATGCCCAAAATACCAGGGGCTCCTACAGGCTTCCTTTCATTTCATATACTTAGCCACCTCATATGCAGGCATTTACTCAGACTTTCCAAGTTTTTTACAGTGAAACCTCTTGCCATCAAACCCTTGCAAATACTTGGAGGCCATTTGGGTTTAGGGTGGGATCTAAAAGTGCATTGTAGTTGGTGATGATGATCTAGACATAGTAGCAGGGGTCTGGAACCAGGAAGACAGGCTGGTCAGTGGCTGGGGGGGGGGGGGCGCCCGGGGGGCCGCCCCCAGCCACTGGTCCAGCAGTGGTGTAGGTTGAACTAGGGTGTAGAGTCAACGAGTAGATGTTGACTGTGAGGTTACATTTTATATCAGCCTTCATGATGCAAAATCCAATATTATGTCTCTGTAACAAATCAATTTCCCCAAACAATTTAATGTTGTTTCCAGGGACACACAGCTTTCTGAGAGATATCAAGTCCAAAGTGACCTTGTTAAAGCAGAAGAGAACAAAAAAAGCTTACGACCATCTGTAAAAGTGTAAAAAACAAAAACAAACAACAAAACAACAGCCCCCCCCAAAAAACAAAAAAACCAAACCTGGTTTTCTTTATTCCTTTAGTGTTTAAATACTGGTGCTGGTTGAATTCTGCTTTGCAGTAGATGATTGTCAGATTGATCACTTTGATATTTCATGTCAAAGGAATTAAGGGTAGGATTTTTCAAAAGTATCTGTGGAGCAAGGAGTATATTGAAAGTAAATGAGTTTTGTGTTCTTGATTCTCTAGAGAGGAAATTGCAAATGGAGCCACTGATCCAGATCTGTACTCCTTTAGCTTTCTGGTGGCAAAATGGTAACTATAAAGAGCTGATGTTTCAATTCCTGAATACTTGTAGGTATTTGATGGCTGGATACTCAAAGGTGAGAAATTTCCTAGCTCCTTGGACCACCCTCTTCCCACTTCGCAAAGATACATTGATTTTTGTGAAAGCAACAACTTTCAGAGGAGCATCAGATCATCCCAGAATGTGGCAATGATCTTCTTCAGGATTCATGAACCCGGCAATGGATTTACATTCACAATAAAGAAAAATACCAATCTCTTCCGTAAGTCTGATTTTTTGTTATGTCAAATGGATTACATTTGGGTTAGAAATCTGAACAAACATGTTACTTTCCTTTTCATTCCTTCTCAGAAATCTTTTAAATTGACATCATTCAGCTGATAATGATGGCTCTATACCTTGTAATGTGCTGAGGAATATCAACATTTATTGATGTGGGCTAAGCTTGTGCCTCAAGTTAAGAGAGAACATTCTTGAAGTATATATGAGATGTTAAGCATGTTTTCTATATTTAAGATCCAAGGAATTGTTATTTAAAAAATTAGTTTCAATCTGTAATATTTGTGTGCAAAATATACAGTGACTAAGGTGTTTTCCAAGGAAGTAGGTGATGTAGGTTTGAATTCCTTTAGGCTAAGGAGCAACTTTAACCCTGGTCTCCCACTTCCTGGGTAAGTGCTCTACCCATTATATATTGTATAAAAGGTGGGCATCACCATCATCACTGCCATTTCCTCTGGCTGCACCTTAAAAATGAGCTGTGCTGTGTTCTTCCAGAAAATTCTTGTAGGTGTCTACCCTTAGGAGTAGACCTTGGCCTCTGTTTCTTGAGTGGCTCTCCCTCATGCCTCCCTGATTAAGATGCTTAAGCTCAAGAACATTGCTCAGACACATCTCTGTGTTTAGTATTTAGTTAACACTAGCTGTGGGCAGCTCCCTGCTCAGCATGGAGGGTTTTTAGATTGCCCTTCTGAGGCAACTCACTCTCTCCATGAGCTGGGTAGGACCCCTGGCATCTAACATGATGTGGTGGCATATAACTTGGAGGTGCTGAAGCCCCTTTTCTAGATCTTGCAATGAGATTGGTGGAACTCCATGATGCTACAAAAGTTGAGCCAGGCAGAGTCAACTGAAGGACTGAAGTCTAAGGTACTTAGGAAAGATTTTAAGTTCTATGATGTGTGATGCTAGGCATTTCTAGAGGACGAAAGCCACTAGCCAAGGAAAATGTTGTTGTATAAAACATCCTTTGTCATGCTGATGATATGAAATCATAATAAAATGAATTGTTCTTTGTTAGCATATATTATTTTTAGGAAAAAGAAGAGTAAACTGTACAGTGCAGATAAGTCTATTTTTGGGATGGAGTAAGAAACATGTTGGGGACAGTCAGCTATAGCTGCACCAGATGCAAACCAAGATAACATTATAGAATCTGGCCATATACATTTAGGTCATGGGGTACAACTACATCAAAATGGTCCAGAACACAGTCAGATTCACATACCTTTGCTATAGGCAGATCATGACTACTGTAGAAATAATTTTGTTGTGTCTTCTCCCTGTGCTAAAGCCTGCAATGTCATCTCTCAGACTCCGACTGGAAGGTTCACTATGTTAATTCCTCATCAGCACAGAAACTGCAGCTTCTCTATAATTTATCCAGTGGTGATAAAAATATCTGACCTTATACTGGGACATTTAAATGGCCTCTACTTAAAGGTGAGTTGTTTGTTATGCAGTCAGGTACTACATTTAGCAGTCGTGTAG
>NW_005842222.1:980617-1002115 GCF_000455745.1 Alligator sinensis
TTTCTGTATTTACTATTATTAATATTGTTAGTATGGACAGTAAAGGCAATATTATTAGTATTCTTATTGACTAATGTGAATATCACTAGTCACAATAAAGGCTAGTAATATCATAAGAAACAAGGAGTCCAGCCACAAAGAGCCTGCAAGTTATATCTGATGCAATGTAAGTAGTAGTAGTGCTAAATAGATAAAAGGTAATGCTTCTGTAAGGTAATTTCTAGGTCTTTGTTTATTTTGTAAATAATTGTAAATAAGAATTTATTTATAATGGATCCAGTCTCGCCCTCCACTCCCCCTTATTTCGATGGAACTAGGGAGGAACTTGATTTTCAGGATGGGCACTTGGGTTGGGAATCTGTGGAAAGATAAGAAGGGAGTACTGGGAGCAGGGCCATGGGGAACCCTGTTAACTGGACCCTTCTGAAGAGCATAATAACCCATTTCGCCCACAGCAGGTATTTACTTAACCCTCTGGTGATTCTGAAAGTCTCTATCCTCCAATCTCCCTATGCCATTTGGCATTGACTATAAACAAAGTTCAAGAAAACTGTAGTGCATCCATCATGGTGTCATTGTTATGGTACATACTGCTGTTCTTTTTCTCAAGTAGAAGGAATGCCTTGAGAGTGGGTTAGTGGTCATGATGCTACTGCACAAACTCCAGGGAGAGATTCCTCCCTCATCCAGACCACTCCTGTTGCAAAATGATATATTCAGGACTGGCGTGGAGGAAAAAAATTGGTCACTTATTGCAACATGTGATAGATCCCCACTGGCCTCGCCAATCCTGGTATGTTGGGTACCCCATCCACTCTGTGACTGAACTGTAATACCTACTCTTGGGGTATAAAGACTTCCTACAAATACCTACCCATAATGAAAACCCTTATGCAGGCTTTGACTCCCCTCGTCCTGCACAGGACTCATGAAAGTTCTTACTGTGGGTTTGCAGGGACAACTATAGAGTAGCTGTAAGCCATTGAGGAGAACAGATGGAGAGACCAGGACTCCAAAATGATAATTATAATCATCTGGTCTGGACTTCTGTAGAAGACAGGCTCTTCTGCCTCCCTGAGTGAATCTTTGTTTGAACTAAAGCCAAAATTGCCAGTGACAGAGAATCCCCCACTACCCTTGTTCAATTATTGAAATAGCTCATCACCCTCACTGTCTCCAATTTAAATCTTGTTAAGGATGGATAGATACCTATACAGCTTTGGGAGCAGGGAGGGAACACAAATAACCTGTATCCAAATGGATAAGAGGGAAGCAGTCCTCTCTGTAGCTCAGCCATGGAGGAACTTAAAGAATGACATGCAACCTGAAGCTTAACAGGTGCAAGGGCACCATGAACACGAGGATCGTGGACCAGGGCAAAAAAAATCCATGCCCTTGGAGACTGGGGCAAGGGACTGAATCCCTTGTCCCAGTAGGAGACCCATCTTGGCTCCTGTGTACAACTATCATGTGCCTGTTTGCATTCTGATAGAAAGAACTTGAGGTGGAGAAGAATTTTAGAAAAGTACACAAGAGAAGGAGAGTGAGCACCAGGGGAGACCAAGAAGTGGAATGGGCTGGGATGGGACAAGTGGAAAGGTGAGAGGAAGTGAGCAGAAAGCTCCTGCAGAGGAGGGGAAATAATATGTGAGAAGGGACATGGGACAACAAGCTGAGGGGCTGGGGAAGGTCTTGGTATATACTTATAAATTTTCTCTTGGAAGAAATTAGTAGGATACTGTGCAGAGATCTTTAGCAACAGAAGAGTTTTAGGGGTAAGTTAAGACTGGAGAATGGGTAGCTGGGATTGTGAGTATGGGTTTCAGTTTAATGGGAGAAGTCAAGTTGCTTAGCTAGGAAGACAGCAGAACTGAAGGAGAGGAGATAATGATTTTGTAATGGAGGAAGTCAACCTGCCCATAGGGCTTCAACCAGAGGCATTCTGCAATGTGAGAACAGGAGCAAAGGAAAAGGATACTGAGGATGAGCCAGGACTTTGGGGATGATCTAGAATGTGCCTTGCAGTGAGAGAAAGGAGTAAGTCTAGGGAGGAGAGTGAGCACAGACAAACCCAAGCACTATGTCAACAGAAGAAAGAGAAGAACAGGCAAAGAGGAGAAGACCGCAGGATGATGAAAAATAATCAGTGCTGACAGACTGGAAGTCATGGAATGGATGAATGAAAGGAGACAGGAAGCCAAGGAGCAGTGAGTGAGATAGAAAGAGGGATTTCCAAAAGGGGAAATTTGGCAACAGAAAGATTGGAGGAGGAGCAGTATTTGGTGAATGCCAGCTCAAGTGAATGGCTGTTTTGGATATAAGAGCTTGTTTGACTCATTAGATTATCCATGACTTTACATCTTGGAGGACCCCACTCAAACCAATAACCATGAGTAACCTTACCTTATTGTCATCCTGACAAGGACTTACATAGCAGTCTCTCACCAAAAGGAAATGTCCCATTTAATCTTGTCTTAAAATTGCTTACGGGATAAACAGAAAACAATTAGGTCTCCTAAGCATGAAAAAACTGTCCTTGCTCAGTCATTATAAACTAGTGGGAAATTATTGTAGGCCCAGTCCCATATAGTTCCATGTCTTTTCCCCACTTTCTCTCACTAAAGTCCCTGTGCCAACAGTAATGTAAGTGTAGGTACAAAAGTGGCTAAAAAACTTAACTACTATCTGTTTAGCATTTAATAGAAGTAGCAAATGAGCCTAATGAATGCCACAAAAGGGGACTGTAGGAGAATCAGTAGGGGAAACAAGCTGAGCACAGCCCTGGCCAGAAGTTGAAGGAGCACCATGGGAGTTGGTGCAAAGTAATTGCTGGCAATTAGCATAAGCACAGAAAAGGAAAGCACTGGTTTTCTTAGAGAAGATGGAAAGATGGTTCCTTGTTCCTCAGCAAAAATGCTCCTCATTTCCAATTCATTTCTCCATTGACTAAACTTTGCTCAGATAGCATACATCAGCACAGCTGTAACAGCCCATTTGTTTAGGAGAGGATGGTTTGCATATACTGTATTCATCTGGCTAGAACCAACATGATCCAAGTCCTTAATTGCATATAATTACCAGTAGCTGCAAAATACATCTACAGCTTTCTTCATACTCTCTTAAGGAAATTAGGCTTGTTAACTTCAGATCACCCACAGGTCCTCCTGACTGCAATACTGTAGGCGACGGTGATATTCTGAAGGTACTTAGCAAATCAGTTTTCCATTTCTGTCTTTATAGAAACCATCAGCAAGCTGCACAGGAGTGGGAGATTTTGTGGAGCTGTTGGGAGGAACTGGATTAGATCCCTCCAAGATGTTCCCTCTAGCTGACCTGTGTCATTCCTTTCATGGCCCTGGTGAGAGCAGCTTCCATTGTCTTCTGTTTACATTTCTGGATGATTAACTAATTCATTAGCAGGAGTACAGTAGAGATCACAAAACTTGAGTTCCGGGTGTCCTCACAAGCTTCACATATAGCAGAACATAGGAATTACAGTTGTTCAGAGTGATATAGGATACCTACAAACTCCTCTCCAGAAAAGCATTAGTCACCATAGTTGTTTTAAAACATGCAGTATTACAGAGATGTTAATAATCAATAAAGACCCCAACAGAAGGATGTAGGTAGAGATCCATGATGAAGTCAAAGCCAGTAAGGCAAATTCTGAGCTGAGTTGGGGTGGAAATCTTTGATATGTCACATAGGATTTCAAAGGCTTCTTGTTTGGCAAGATGAAAGGGCCTTATTTAATACCAGGATTTCAATCCTTTCCTTCATCATTTGGGACCTGAGAGAAGCTCTAAACCACTGCTTCCTAAGGTTTTCAGGTTAGTGACTCCTTATATGAAGACAAAGTTTCACAACCCCTTTATATTTGATTTACAAGAGTGCTGGAGATCACAATAATAAGCCTGTATAATTTATTCGTGTGTGTGTCTGTAAGAGACTGAGAGAGGAATGCTTCGTCTTGAAGGTTAAGGTGGGGTGGGGAGAGTAAGATTTTCTTTGCTTCTGTTTGTAAGGCATTGAAAAGGTTGTTACAACTTCCTCTGACTGTCTTACTGACAACCCGCACCACAGGTTCACGATCCAACATGTGAGAATTGCTGCCTTAAGCTATATCAAAGAGAATAACAAGTCTCAAACAAAATAAATGCCACTGAGCATGTAGTGGTCCTATGAGGTAACAGTGCTGTCAAGGCAGCACCTGAATGCAGCATGAAATCAAGCTACAATTAGAGAGAAAAGCAAATGAAATCATACAATGTTACCTAATCAGAATAAAACAAAATAGTTGGTAGTTTGTGGGGTCAGGGTGCCTCGAGATATAAAGCACTTTGTGAGCTCTTGGGTTGATCTGCAAGGGTTAGTGCCCAATTCTTCCTCAGGTGGCTCATAACAAAGCAATGTTTAGTAACATACTTACCTTTGATCAGGTTTGGAGCTGGTCCTAAGACTACATATTTGGAAAACACAGGTAGAAAAGAGAGAAAGCAGAACAGACTGGAAAGAGCAGTGTGAAGAGACAGGGCTAAATCTTGCAAAGCTTTCTCACTGAAAAACTCCACTGACTTCAGGAGGAACTCTGTGCACCAAGACCTTGCAAGCTGAGACTTGGACTCAGGCAATGAAAAGAAGGGAAGGGAGTGAACTGGGAAAGGGAGAGAAGCAGGCAAAATAAAAAGGAGAAGATACAACAGAAAGCATGAATCAAGGAAATAGAAACAAAAGTAATGGAATTAGGAAGGAAAAGAGGAGGACAAGGGAAAGAAAGGGAAAAATTAACAGTATCAAAGGGGCCAGTTCTGAGAAGATTGAAACCTGATGGATTAGCTTCTGTATGATATGCTGCCATATAGATTCATCTTTCTGTCCTGGAGAACTCAGGCTCATCATAGAAGAGATGTATTTGGGCTCTGATAAAGGGATAGGACAAAGGTATTTATATCAAAGGTTATGTCATTCATTGTGTGGAAGACCTGAGGGAAATGTCTGTATTGCTTTTTCATGGCAGGAAGGTTTATACTAAATCAGTGATGACCAGCGTTTCTAGGTTGTGGACTGGATGAGTGGTGCAGGGTTTCCATGCACAGGTGTCTAGACATAACCTGGGACCAGGCAGGACTGACACATGGCATTAGGGTTAGTAAATGGAACACACTGGGTGATGCATTGCAACCATATTGTTTTTGTTTCTGGATAAGAGTATATACTTTCAGCCACTTTATTTGCAAGCTCTTATATCTATGAGAGATCTGTACTTAGAAATTCCTAACACTAATGTAAAATGCTTTTTTTTATTGATTAGCCCAAATGAAGATTGGCTGTGACAACACTGTACTACGAATGGTTTCCAGTGGCAAACATATCAATCGTGTGACATTCGAGTACTATCAGCTTGACCAGAATGAACTGGAAAATAGAAAGGAGAATAGTATTGAGGAGTTCTGCTTCCCTGGTATTTGAGAAACCAGTCAAAGTATTTTCACACTGCTAGGAAAATAACAGACAAAGTACTTTTATTTTAACCAACTGGTATTATCAAATCTTTCTACTGTGCAAGCATATTTATCTTTTTCACACCAATCAACTACTCTCATGATCAAGCAGGAAGAGACAGACAATGTCTCAAACTTTATATTTACCATGATACTTTTTGCAATATTTAAGTTCATTTATTACATCCAAAATTAATAAGCAGAACAGAAGAACATGTTCCAGATATAACTATTTTTTCAAAAGGAAATAGTTGAAAATCCTTTGTGCAGCTCACTTGAGTACACATGAAAACCAAATCAGTAAAAAGTTAATTTCAAATTAAATCCTTTTATAGCAGGTACAAATACAACAAAAACAGTGGAACTCACTTCAGTTTTATAATAGAAAATCCTGTATTAGTGTGTGTAAAAACTGCTTGTTTATTTATTAATGTAAATGTACTGTTTATTTCTAATGACTTGTTTTTAATAAAATTTATAGCATGGGAACCTTTCCTTACCCAAGTTCAAACATGAATAAAAACATTCAAAGTGTTGGCAAAATGTTACTATGTTGTATTTTTCCAAGAAGCTCTTTAACTCTCTTGTAAGCTTTATATGTCTTGTGCAGTTTTGTTGGAAATGATAACTATGGATTATTAAAGTAACATCATGGGCATCAATTCAGTTTGAAATGTTACCTACACATACACAGATTTGTATGATAAGTTCCAATGGAATACTTAATTAAAAACTTTTAAGTAGCAAAGGTATCAAAGAAGGATGATGCTTCTGATACCTTTGGTACTTAAAGGAAATTTTGAACTTTGATACTTAGAGATAAAGGTAGTTTTGTCCCTGAGCCTTTTCTCACGAATGAGCTGGGATGCCATGCTACGCTTTATATAAATTCAAAGCTCTTTCTGGCCTGAGAAAAATAAGGCACCATCTCAAATGTTTTCCAGGAAGGCTAAAAAGGGCAACAAACCATTCTTTCTCTGACCACCCTATTAACTCTCCATATTGAAGGCCAAGACAGCACTATGTCTGAGATTTTCAGAACAGAGTCCTTAAAATAGGTTCTAAATTGATATAAAGGCACCTAACCAAATGGCTTGAGTCTTCAGTATCTCTGAAAATCAATCCTGTAGTAACCTTTGGGCATCCATCATTGACAACAGGTCTGTAAGTACAGCTAGCTTTCTGGAAGCAGATGGTAACACCTTTATCAGACTGTTATAAAAAACACAGCAAACTTGTAAGTGAATTAGAACTAGCTGAAAAAAATGGGGTTTCAAGCTGACAGGAAGTTTTGTTTTTTCCATATTTTTTTCAGTCCAAATTGGACCAAACCTAAATGTTTGCAAAATTTCCCATGCATTGGGAATTCAAAGAAAATTTTGTCAGCATCACTGAATTGCTGCCGCAGATCCATAGACCCTGGCGGTCTACCCTAGGCTCAGGTTCTCAGCTCTGCAATAGGGAGCTGAAAGTTCTTTCTCCAGCCTTTTGGGCATCTAGGCTCTTTGCTGTGAAGCCAGGAACAAAGCCTTATTTAGAAGGAGGGCACTCGGCATTTTTGACTCGCAGCCAGACTGACCTGGAATAGGGGACTCAGAGGTCCAAAGTTCTGGGATGGACCTGACTAGTGACACAGCCCCAGGATCCCGTGTGTCCAGGATCTTCAGCTTCAAGGGATAGACTCCCTCTGGGCCTCAGTGCACTGTACAAGGGAGAAATCTATCCCATGAATGTCACACTATCATGCTGCATTATCTCAGGATGTAGCACTGGGCAGGGCTGGTGACTGTCACGACCCAGTGATTTTTTGTGCCTCGGCACTATGGAATTTCCTGGCCACATGAGAGCTCCTTTGCACAGCAGAGTGTTCTGCTGCAATTAAGAGCCTGCGTGCAGGAGAGTTCCCACCAATTTGCAGTTTCCTTTGCAGGATGCATTTCTTCTTTGCAGCACAGAGATGCACAGTGCAAAGAGTTCCTGCTATTCGGATGCAAATTTGTGCCCCGTTATTGGCCAGTGCTAAATTATTCACACATGGCGGCTAGTAATTGGCTCGCTGGCCGTTTAAAATTCCGCGCGACTTCCGCCCAAGTCGAAGAGCTTTGAGCACGCTGCAGAGTGTCTCTGAAGTTATCTGACTTGCGGCTGCCGATCGATAGACTGATCACCTATCGATCTTTCTTCCCGTCACCGACTTCGAATTGCGGACGGATTGACTGGCTTGGGCCCCGCCAGCTGGAACAACTCGTGTGGTTGTTCCGACGACCGGACCACCTGCGTCGTGATTGCAAGCGGCGTGAGTAAAGTTTTTTACAACCAATAAGTTGTGTCTGCCTCTCCATTCACCAGCCCGCCCTGACGTACGAGCGTAACTCGAGTCGGCCCTGGCCGTCCGAGACAGTGACAACACTGGGACTACCAGTAATATGTCCCACCTAAGAGCACCTTCAAGCAGGCTGCCATGCTAAGGGAAAAATAAAGGTTTCATTCCCCTTCTCCTCCCCTTCTCCCTGCCATAATTACTCCAGTCGGAGTTGCAAGAGGAATAGCACTAAGTCTTGAATTCATGCCAGATTATAGATAATAGATAAGCCAGCTACTTGCACATATATAACAAACTAACTTGACATCAAAAAGGAATGGGGAGTTGTTGTAAGGAGCTGCTTTCCTGTGCCAAGGAAAGAAAGGGGAGCTTCCCATCTAGGTGATGGAGGATTTTTCTTCCTGCCTCAAAACATACTGCATCAGCACTGCTGCATATTTTAGTGGTAGATTTTTCATTTCCCAGTGGGGCCGAGTACCCATTTTGCAGGTCCTAATAGGATTTAAAACAGCAATACTTCTCCTAGGAAAACTATTTAAAATAATTTTTAGAGTTTAAAATGTGGTTGGAATTTTCACCTTCTGAGGCAAACACAGTTGGGTTCCAGGCATGAAAGAAACCTGAGTTTATAGGTGGGGTATATGAAAAACAGCTCTCTACAACAGTGCTGTCTATAGCAGTTTGTTTGTGCATTGTGCATACAGCATAGGTTTCACTGGCTTTCGTTAGAATTAACCACAAAGTTCACTTTTCACTTCACCATTCAAAATTACCAGCATGGCTTTAGATAACTGTATTTTTCAGATAGCTCTCCACCAAGTAGTATAACAATGGCTGGGCAAATGGGACACAAGCCCTGGGTTCTGCCTACGCGGGGAGCACTCAATCTCCCGTCCCTCTCCACACACCCTGCACTTCCCCTGAAGTACTTTTGACTCATTCTGGCAATAGTGGGGATAGAACAGCAGGAATAGTACATAATGTAAGGGCAGCAACCTGGGAGTCTCTGCTGTGCAGATCAGAGGTGTCACCTCCTTTTTTGCTACCAAAAATCAGCATTGTTGATTGCTCAATATGTTACCTCCTTTTTTTTGCCACTGATATTTCCCTAGTCCCCACCCCTGCTCCATGAATCACTACCATTGCCCAGAACATAGTTTTGGCTAGTTCCACATCTGTCTGTCTACATTGATGCTTATTTGCAAAAACAACTAGCCATTCTTTGTGCTGCAGGTGGGACTCTACTTCCTACGAAAACGTAATACTCACTTAGACCTACACACCAGTATCTATTGCAGCCCTAATAATTTTGGGTGTTACAAGAGTTGCATCCATTGCAAGAAGTCAACACTGTTACATCAGGTGCCGCAAAAAATTTAATTGGTGCCAGACAAGTAAACTCAAAGTTGGCATAAGCCAAGGTATTCAGATCTGTATGAAAGAACAAGTATCTCTGTATCTCTGGAAAGAGAAGCAGCCAAAAAAATTGTGAAACAAAAAGCACTGTGAGGCAAAAAGAAATATGTAGATCAACGGGAAACTTTTCAGGCTCAAGGCCCCTTCATAACTTTCCTGAATTTTGTGGCACACCAGTTGAGAACAACTGGCCTAATACAGCAAGCATTTGACCAGAATACAGTGTATTTAGGATTTTATCCTGTTTCCATTTGTTGTCACAGATATAGATTAAATAAAAGAAGGAATAAACTAAAAACTATTGGCAGGGCTGATGCCACTTCAAAGGATGCCAAACCAAGGAGTAACCCAGCATCCCAAACACGTAACTGGTTATTTCTGTGCCTTGAACAGGGAAGGGAGAATGGATGAGAGATTGAGAAGGTGACTGTGCTGAGCATAGGAGAACAGGGGGAGAAGGGTGTTCAGGCAGAGTCTTACCTGCAGTGGCATGGCCTCATCCAGGGCTGGAGGCTCTCACCCTCTACTGCCTTAACCCTCTTACAGCTGCCACCAATCTTCATGTAGATCATGGCTATAAAGACCTTAATTTGGCTGTGCAAGTGTTAAAGTAGTGGCTGGCCCCCCACGGGGGGGGGGGGGGGGGGGGGGGGGGGGGCGGTGCAGGTGTAAAAGTGGTGGCTGCCACACAGTGGGGGGCGGGGGGGGAGGAGGGGAGCAAGGCATCCCCACTTCATAGCACCCCTGAAAGGAGCTTATAGAACCCTGGTTGACAGCCATTGATGTAGACCATGCCCCAAAGCAGTTGCTGAAAGAGGCAATGTTGAGTTTCAGGTGTTTATGTAGGGTTCTTGCAGGTTTACACAACCTGGATGGCCTGTTAAGGACAAATGAGTCAAGACTTTAACAACAGAAAACAGAACATGAGCGAAGTGCAAAACAAAACAAAAAAGTTGACTTTTTGGTAAAGAAAGTAAACACCTGGAAATAGTCTAGCATTCCACAAACAAAGAAATGAAACATACAATTTATAAAGGAGCCTGGGAAAATTATAAATGAAGACCTGAGTTAAGGGTTTAACCCAGATACTGGAGTAAAACAAAAGGTATTTTCCTCATCTTTCCTGTTTGGCATTACCATGGAGTTCATTATGAGAAGTAGTATAGAGTGCATAATACAGGAAGTGCTCGGCTTAACAAATTCTAAACTAGAAGTTTTAGATCTTGCTGACAACATAGTTCCTCTAAGTAATAACTCAGAAATGATCAAAAGACTGTTTAGCTAATCACAAAAAACAGGGTTAAAAACCAATTACAGAAAAAAACCCAACAAATCTAATGAGAATTCAAGCAAAAGCATGACTTTAGATAGCAAAAAAATAAAATAAATGAGTTAATTCACTCTGACAATAATGTGCAAACCAATGGGGATATCTAGAAGCTAACAATGTCATGAATTAGAAAAGTGACAGCTGCCATCACCATCTTAAACAAGATTTGCTCAATGAAAACTAAAGCTTAAAGACCAAGCTATGAAGCTTCAACTCAAATGTTTTTCCCACTTTCACAAATGGAGATGAAAGCTATGACATCTCTAAATACCTTTTAAAGCAAATGCCTCAGAAACATACTAGGTACTAAATGGAACAAATTTTATAACATGTCACAAAATTAATTAGGAAGTTCAATGGCACTTCATCTCTAAAGTTATCCAGAAAAGAAGATGGAGGTGTTTGGGACATGCATTGGGAATGAAGCATCCGTGCCTGTTACTTTAAGAAGGGAGGGGGCTCTGGAAGGAGCTGAGTCGGCAGGCAAGGGAACACCTGACCAGGAAGGGGCGGGGCTTAACCAGAGATAAGCTCAGGGCCAGACTGGGAGGCAGGCAGTCTCATCCTGGCTACTGGCATGGAAGGGGCTCCTGAGCAAGTAGTAGACAGAGGTTCTGCATTCCCAGGGGTTACGAGAAGGTAGCTATAGAGCTGAGATGGGGGCTGGTGGTCTAGGGATTGAGATGAAGGCTGCTGGTGGTCTCAACAGGCCTGGCAGCAGGGCCAGTGGCTTGGGAATAGAGTGGAGATGGGAACAAAGAAGGTCTGGTGCCCATGGGAGAGGAGGAGGATCTGGTGCCCAGGAGTCACTAGGTATCTAGATGTAACCGGAATGGGTGAAGTGCCCAGGTATGGGCAAACAGAGGCAGTGGCCTGAGCCCAGGAGTGGGCCAGGAAGGCTGATGGCACAAGAGACTGTAGGTCTCAGCATAGGCCTAGGAGTGGTATTAACTGATAACCTCTGTGAGGCATTGGCATGGCTGGACGCACATAATAAGCACTTAAGGTACTGAGTAGTGACACTTCACTTTCCAAGGATCAAATAACAACCAGGTGTGACAGATGAGGTAAAGGGGAGCAAGCCTGAGAAATGAGGGTAGATCATAGGCCAAGCAGCCACCAAGGGGCATTGTGGCCATCCCTGGGACAAGCGCTTTGCTACAAATGGCAAGCAATTAAGCACACAATGGGAACTGACTGAAAAAAATATATTTTGTCAATCAGTATAGGCCTTAACAATATACAGAACATGGAAAAATAGCCAAGGATAATCAGGGATTGCAGAGCCTTGTTTATGCCCTGGCTGGCATGAGAGAAACTTGGACTTAGAGACTGGTTGTTATTTAAAAACAAACAAAACTCCTGTAGAAATGTTTTTAAAAGTTAGAACTGCCACCTCTTTTTTTTTTCTGGGAGGTAGCTGAAGGGGTTGGGGGCAGGAGGCAGGTTGGGAAGAAAAGAAGAAGAAAGGTGGAGATGAGAAGAAATTAGGACACCAGCATTCTCAAATCTGAGCCTCTTTCATTATAATAAAACTTTGACATTATCAGTCTGCCCCATAATTCTGCCTTTGATCTATTTATTTGTTCCCAAAATTAGGTCCTTCACTCTTAATAATATTGGCCAATGTGTGATTGGTCAGCTTTTCAAAGGATGCAGAGAGTCACAACAGCACTTAAATGATATTTTTTTTTTCAAAGAGTACATAATCACCCTGTTAAAAAGTAGGGTGAATTTAGCTGTGATAATTGCAATGCAATGAAAAGAACTGTGCTCAGAACAAGTACCTTCATTCTGACTGGGAGTCTAAATAGCATTTAAATTGTTTTTAAAATGCTTTATTTCTAACTAAATGCAATACTAACATTAAGCCTATGGAACGGTGCCTTTCATTTTACTTGATCAAGGGTCAATTACATGCAAGACTTTATAATAGAGAAATAGCACTGTGTTTCCAAAAGATGAACAAAGTGCTAGATAGCCAAAACAGCTTGCTAGACTGAGAATCTTTAGTTTCTAAAGACTTTAAATTGCATCTTAACCAGAACAATATGACTGAAGTGAATGTTTAAAGCAGACTTTATTCTACCTAATGGACTCTGTAGTCTTTTTATGGATGGGGGATTCATGCCAGTGAGCCCCATTCTTGTTAACTGGAGAGAGCCAGTGAGATGAATCAGTGTTTCAGAGCATTGAAAGAAATGTTGTTGTCCTCCATGGACTCAAAATATCATACAACCTCTTAGCTTCTCAGTACTGAGCACAAACTAAATTATACTTCAAGGAGGTGATTCATTATCATCATTTTTATTTAGAGGCTCATTACTTCTCATATCTGAGTAACTTTCTTATTGATAAATTGACATGCTTTCCACTCTTTCTCACTTTGTCTTTGCTTCTTATCTTTAAAAATCTGTGACAGCTAATCACAGCAACTCTGGATTATATTCGCATATCATTTCCTATGAAAGGAAATGCAGTATATACACGTGAGTCACTACAAAATGAAAAGTTTTCATTATCTGATGTTTCAAACATAATTGGTATTCATGGTACCATGCTGCCTGAAATTTCCATCAAACAACCATTTCCAGTATTGACTAATTGTATAATATTCCCCCTCAGCTATAAACTAAGTAGCTTTCTAACCAAAACTAGCTTTGTTTCTGTAATAGAGACACTAGCCTCTTCATTAGACAGACTCAGATTTAGCTTTTTTGAGTGGGCCTGTGAAATAACTTCATGTTTTGGAGCCTGTTGTTTACAGAACGTGCCACCAGGATCAGCCAAGCCCGAGCCTCACTTCTAAATGTAGCTTGGTTCTTACATAAATATGTGATACTGCCAACCCCGCGTAGTTCAGAATTTAGAAGATTTTTTAAAATGTCATTTCTGTTACTGTGATTATTTAATTTTTTGAACTCCTAATACATACGGGTATTCTGGGTTCCAAGTTCATGAAATGTATTTGAAAAAAAATGCAGTTCCTTGCATGAACAACATGTGCCCCTGGAGGCTTGGGGGGGGAGGGGCACGGCAACTGCGTGAAGGCAGCAGCAGTGGTGGCAACAGTGAGAGTGTGGTGGCGGCAAGCTCCTGCAGGCAGCTGCAGCGGTATCGGGGGTGGAGGGGTATGGTGAGCACCGACCAGTCGTTGGCAACCACCTGCGGTGCCAGTGGTGAGGGGAGGGGGTGAGTGGCAACTGCCAGCAGCATCGGCGGTGCTTCTTTCAGGGGGTGCACTGTAAATCTGAGGGTGCATGTACACCTGTGTGTACCTCCTACGCAATGCCAATGGTTCCTTGTGCCCTGAATTTTCCCCTAATCATTGATTTCCCTCTACCTTGCATGCTCTAACATAATGAGGACCAACCTTTTTTTGTAGGTGTGCCAAAAATTAGTCCTTCACCCTCCCCAAATGCCATTCTGAGGCTCTGCTTTCTGCTCCCTGACCTGTACTTCCTGCCTGATGTTGCTTTGCTTTTTTGCTTCCTGCCCTATCTGCTGCTGTATTACATGACCCATCCCTACTCTTCCATGTGCCATGCACAGAGGCTGCCTATGCCACAAGCTGGCTACCCTGTGCTCTAATAGACCCTGCTGGAAGGAGCCAACAGCTACCACCCCTCTAGCTTTTAAAGGGCGAGGTTAAATGCACCTTCTATCTGCATTAATGCCAACCTCAAGAAGGGGGCAGTTGTGCCGGGCTAACTGTAGGGCTTTGTCCTGCTTCAAACTCATATGGGGATCCTGGTATCAGAGTCAGCTGTTCCAGTTATTTTGTTCCACAGCTGCATCTGGTGAGCAAAGGAAGAAAATGAATACAGCTTGGGTGTTTTCTAACAAGATCTGTCCCACTCCAACTCTCTGGTGGGAGGTATTCAGGGCCACTTGGACCTCCCCCACAGACTGCTCATCAAGTGTGGAGACCAGCTGGTTTTGATGAGTCTGTGCCTACTCGCTGACATTTCATAGAGCTATGGACAGAAAGGGCTACTGGGTCGTGTAATCTGGCCTGAATGCCATGGACCCCTAAATTTCACTCAGTTACTCCAAAACAGAGCCCATTCTATTCTTGAATGCAGTGTAATTTATGCAAAGAACGCTGTCAAAATAAATTTACTAGAGACTCACTTGGGTCTCAGATGCTGGAGGTTGTTAAATCACACAGTAGACTTTTCCCCCCAGTGGTGGTACATACTAGCTCACTGTCCTGCTCTGTAGAGTTGGACTGTCTCCTAAACTGGAAACAGTGTACTGTAACTATTTCTGCATAATAACTGGTGGGAGTGGGGAAGCTAATTGGCACTGTTACTTATTAGTTTCAATAAACCTACCCGAAATGCCACATGAGTACATCTATACTGCTTCCTGTTTTGGAGCTAGCCTGCCCAGAGCTGTCATGCTTGAGGTGTTACCCCCTGTTGCAGTCTTAATCAAATGTCTAAACCAGGATTAGACTGCAGAAATTCTTTGCTGTTTGAAGCAGAGAAGTCAGTTCTCTGGGACTTGCAGCTTATCTGGAGGCAGCCTACGTGGAAATGACTGCGGCTGCTGATTGAGCTGGGGATCTCCTGGAAACTGGGGGACTTCTGACTGTGGACTTATTTTACAGATCTTAAAACTCCTTAAAGATAAGGAGTTGGGTGGGGAAAGATTTACACCCATGGACCTCCTAGAAACTTAATGATTAACTTCCATTGTGGGGGTCACTTTAAAATGCCAAATGAAAGCTGTCCTTTTTTGGCAGCAGGGAAAGGTGATTTTTCTTCTAAAAGAATGAAATCCAGAGCAATGATTCAAGTAAGTAAATAACAGGAAGGAGGAAGTCTCATCATGATGCCAGCACAGGTGGAGGAGTACTGTTATCCTAGCCCATATTCAGAAGACGAGATCTACTGCTTCAGCTGCTCTTTAACAACTTGAAGTTAAGTTCATGGAGCCACAACTGTGAGTTTTGTGGACCCAAAAGACCTGTTTTTGCAGTTTCAGAAGCTTTTACATTTAACACAGTAACTTCTTCATGCAACTTTTCAAAATACAAATAGTAATTAGATTCTTAATTTCATCAGAATTTGATTCCTGAGATATTTTGTTTAAAAAAGAATTTCAACCAATAGCATGTGTTGGTTAACCAATAGCTCTGGGTTGTGTTAATATTTCTTCTAATGTTTGTAACATAGGTGAAATTGAAGTTGTTTGCTTTTGATTTTGTTCCCCTCACTCAAAACATGTGTCTAGTCATTAATTGCCCCTTCCCTCAGCTTAATTTCCCTCTAGTTGAGAACTCACTCTAGCACCCCCAGCTTCTGGCCTGAGCCACTGCAGGCATAAGCCTGCATTTCTGGAATCAAAAGTGAATGTCTATTCACTTGCAAATTGGTTCAATCTATGCAGGTTAGGTTCAATGAATTCAGGCTCTAGCTTTTTGAATGTTTGTCCCTAGCCATAATGTTTGGACATCCATGACTACAACATCACTCTAATGCTGCAATCTGCATTACAAATTATTTTTCTAAAATGTGAGCTAAATTACAGCCAAAATCACTTCTGTGATTCAAATGAAAAAGACCAAAAATATGTTTGAAAAATATGTTTGAATTTGAAGGCTTTAAGCATAGATACCTAAGTCAGGCAAGGTTCTCTGGGTGAATATATCTTTTCTTAGACCAACTTAAATAGTTTGAAAAATTTTTTTTAGCAAGCTTTCAGGTTTAAAAACCCTTTGTCAGGCTGTAAGTCTCTGCAGTTGGTGTGCGCTCTTCCTGGATGGAATGAATAGTAAAGCAGCCAGAGGCTGGGCTGGTATGCATGTAAGACAGGCAGTCAGTGAAGATGTAAATTGAGGAGTCAGTGGGTGAGAGACAGGCTGGGTATGGGGGAAAAGGGGAATGAATGTAGCTGGTAAATAGTGGAGAGGTACCTGGGGAGTCAGATGTCAGGCAGGTTATAATGTGTCATAAATCCAATGTCTATATTTAGTCCATGATTTGTTGTATCCAGGAGGTTGATGAAGTGAAGTTCATAGGCTCGTCTCTGAGAAGTGTTTTGTAAATTTCCTTTGAGCGTTAGAACTGAGAGAGTGGAGAGAAAGTGGTTTTCTTGTGAGAAATGTGCCCCCACAGATAATTGGGTCTTTGATAGATTTCTGGTGCGCATTCATTCTGGTATGCAGTTGTTGTTTGGTCTTGGGTACCTCAGGTACCTAAGGTGCATTCAAACATTACTGGTTAGAAATTAGCATCTAGCCTTAAATCCAAGAGTAGGAATGATCTCAACATCTTAGATTTAGGCTTCAGTAAATATACAATCCCACAGCAAGAAAAGAAAAAGCCCTTTAAAACAGAAATTAATATCTTGAAAATGGGCTGGATGGAAGAATACAACAGTAGTTTAAACAAAAGAGGATTAAACACAACTACTGTCTGTGCATAATAACTGCTTTTCATTTGGTGTGTTCAAGGTTTTATTGGCCATTTTATAAACCAGAAGACAGCCCAAGAATTTGCTGTAGGACTTGCAGAGATTGTTTACATACAGATACTAGATAAGCCTTGTTTCATTCCAAACTTGTTTCATTTACAAAGACCACAGGTTCATTTTATTAAAACCTGGCATCCTTACTAGGCAAAGGAGATAGATAATATGAGTTCATAATCCTTTCATAATTTAATTAAAGCAGTTTAATCCTCTTTCACTTCAACCACTTATCACAATTAATTCTGTGACAAAGCAAAATGAAAAAAAAAAGTTGAACAATTAGAGCAGTGGTCTCCAACCTTTTTAAGGTGAAGATCAGTTTTTGAAGTAAAGGGCAACCCAGGATCTATCATGCCCCATCCCCACCTCCTGCCTTGCCTGACCTACTGGGCTGGGGGTGGGTGGGGAGGGGGGCAGATAGAGGTCACCGCTGCATAGGCGAAGGGAAAAAAATTATTTGGGTGATCTGGGGAGGAGAGGGGAGGGGGAGGGATCAAGGCCCCAGCAGTGAGGGAGGGAGCAGGGCACAGACAAGGCCCACTCACTTCAGCCCAAAGCTGCAGCCTGCCCTCACCCCAAGTGCAGATCCCAGGCACATGGCCCCCATGCCTCCCGGGGTGTGTGCAGTGGTGGAAGCCAGGCCCCCTGGATGAGCAGCTCATGGCTCAGTCCCATGCCCTGTCCTGGCTGTACAGTGCCTGCCCCTGCCCCATGGCCCCATGGTGAGGGAGCAAGGGAATGGGCAGGGGTAGGGTTGAGTGCAGCCTCGGCCAGGCCAGGGAAGGTCCAGAGCCTGGGCAACTCATCCAGGTGTGTGGGGGCGGGGGAGGGGGCTCCTGCCACTGCACACACCCCAGTGGAGGCCTGGAGGGCATGTGCCCCCCCCAGTCTGTGCATGGGACAGAGGTAGCTACCGCTGCATGCTGGGCTTTGAACCCCAAGCCCCATGCACAGGTTGGGGGGGGCACATGCCCCTCTGGGCCTCTGCTGGGGTGTGTACAGCGGTGAGAGCCCCCCACTTGCCTGGACTCCAACTCCAACCTTCCTCTGGCCCAGCCACGGTCCCACTCACCTGGTGGCAGGGGGCATGGCAGGGTGTCAAGGGGTTCATCCCACTCACCTGGCCTGGCCCCAGTGGCAGGGAGGGCAGCTCAGGCTACCCACATGCATCCTACCACCATCCTGCTGCTCCCCACATGCGTCCTGCCATTTCCAACCACGGAGCCTCTGACAGTTGATCTCAGTCTTGGGGGCGCTGAGCCCCACCCCAGACTGAGATCAACTGTCAAAGGCTCTGGGATCGACCCCAAATCCCCCAAATAATCAGGATCAACCAGTTGGTGACCACTGAATTAGAGGAACTCCATGGTTATCAGTCATACTTTAACTTTTCTTCTTCCTTTTGGGGATGTGTTTAGACAGTTCCTTATTGCATAAAATGTTTCAGGTGTCAGAGCTATAGTGTTAGTTTTTTTTACATTCAAGTTTAACTATGTGGTGGCAGAGTGGTGAATTCAGTTGCAGAAGAACTATTTCCAGTAAGTAGAACTGTGGACCTCGCCATTCTATCAAAATGAGATTTAGAAAAATGGGCTCGGGGAACAGGAAGAAATGAGATCTTGAAATAGACAGGCATTAAGTAAATTCCGCAAACCTCCCAGAAATATTATCTACCACCAAAATATTGTGCAATATCTCAGTGGAGTTTAAGAAGAACATCCCAGTGGAACTTGAGGTATCAAGGTATCACTCTCTTACATCGGGACGTGTCTCCCTCCAACTGTGATTATAATTTGTAACCACTCTGAAGTCCATGTACTTAGTATTTCTTTTAAGTAACATTAGAAAAGACAGTCTTTAAATTATGTTGAAACTATTGTAACTTAAGATGTAGCTTCTTATTCTCTTCCCCATTCCAAAAGCCTAACCTGCCCATGCCAAACAATCTGAATTTTCAGTAAGTGTAATCGTAACATTAGGTATAATTTTCGAAAGGCGGGGGACAAATGGAAATAATCATTTAAGAAATATAGTTGCAAGGATGGAAACAAGGTTGGTGCAAGGTTGTATACCCCTCCTCCCCCCTTTGATTCCTTTCTACCTAAAGTTTAAAGCCAACTGCCTGGCACTAGCAGCAGCTTCTCAATTCAGGTAGCAAGGAGGGAGTCGCTTCATTTCATGGCCAACTCCTGCTAAGCTCTTCATTCCACAGGTGTTAACAGTCCTCTATCCTTGTTAATGATCTTGATATTCCACTAATCAAGCTAGCTTTTCTTTTGCAGTTCTGCTGTCTGTCAGCTGCTCATGGTAATACAGCTCCTATTTCACAGCCCTGCAGATTTTTTTAACTCTAGCTAAAAGCATTAACTCAGATATGGAAACCTTAACTCAAGTGAACATTAACTCAAGGGTGACAATAGCATTCAGTGAAGCATTGGATGTACTGTCAAGATGCTTAAGGCAGCTAGATTTTATTTTATGAATCTGAAAGAAGAGATACACATTTAATTCTAATGAGTACAGGAAAAACGAAAGACCATCTTTTGATTATTTTTATCTAGTTGTTGTGTTTTTTATACATCATATATAATGTACCCAATTAATGCACAGTCCGATAAAGTTATTTGTTTTTGCTTCAGTGTTAAAATGAATAATACAACCCAGGCCTCTAGCATATTAGTAAAGCTTCTAGGTTTTTTTTCACCTGGAGAAAAATGTGTTGTTTTATATGTGATGAAGCACCACACCATCTGTATCCCCCATTTCAAAATCCTAGATTTGCCTATGTATGGTTAAGAAATCAAAATATGAGTGAGGTTTTTTTTAATCTTTATGATTTCTCCCCCTTCCCTCACCCCCATTAAGTATTTTGGCTTGCCTAATTTCCAAAGCAGTTTGATCCAGACACTTGGGCCATCAGAACCTGGTTCAACCTCTTGACCTTAGCAAAGAGTTCTGGGGTGGGGGTTGTTTTGTTTTTGCGTTTTTTTGTCTATCTGAAAGGGAAGAAGGGGAAAAAGGAGGAGGAATGGAGAAGGTGGGCAGCGGGCAAAATAGATGCCAAACATTAGGGCTGCGCGAAATTTCGACGGCCATTTCATTCTGACACTGTTTCCACCAATTTTGAGGTCGAAACAGGAAAATTGGAACGAAACTTAGGCCGTCGAAATTGTTTTGTCGAAACAAAACGAGGCTGATTGAAACGTTTTGAAAGTCAAAACGTTTTGACCATGGGCTGGGGATGGGAAGTCAGTCCAGCCAGCCTGACTTCCCATCCCCAGCGCCAGATCCGGCAGGGGGTGGGAGGCAGCTGAGAGGAGCTGCTTCCCTGCCCCTGGTATGCGCAATCAAGTGCGGGGGTCAGGGAAGCAGCCTGGCTCAGCTGCCTCCTGGTCCCAGCGTGATCAAGCGTGGAGGTCAGGGAAGCAGCCCCACCCCCTGCCGGGAAAGCAGCCCAGCTGGGCAATCTAGCACTGGGGATGGGAAGTCAGCCCAGCTGGTCTGACTCCCCATCCCCAGCAAAACTCAAAACAGTGGTGAAACACCCTTTCTGTTTCGATGGAATGAAATGGAACAGCTGTTTCGACTTGAAATGAAATTCGAGACAAAACACTTCCTTCAAATCGTTGAAACTCAAGACGAAACAGAATGGTGCCATTTCGCACAGCCCTATCAAACATGTTTTGTATAGTGTACATCAAGGCTATGTGGGTTTGGCCAGGTCTTCATGGCCTTATGAGAATACTGAAAGGTGCGACGTTCATGTTTGCTGGCTCTTATGTCCTTGAGAGTAGTGGTAGTATTGAAATTTTGTGTTGCTGTAAGGACTGCAGTTCTTTCACTAAGATTTAAAATGACACTCTAACCCCTGCCATCAAGCAGTTGTTGTGCAGGCATGATATCCCTATTTTAGAGAAACAGATTACAGCTGGACTTCAGTATCCAAAAACTCAGCATACTACTTTTGGCTTGCAAGGCTTGTGCCCTTTGTAACAGGGAGCCAAAAGACCCTGTTACTAAAAAGGAGAAGGCACAACAGGCTAGCCTGGCTGTGTAGGTAGATGGGCAGCTGGGCCAGAGCTATCTGCACAGTAAGATGGGGAAGTAGTGCAGATTTCCAGGCAACCAAAGGATGCAGCAAGGTTAAGCTGCAGCAGGGAGGGGCAAGCTGCCCATCAGATGGCAGGAGAAACCCCTGTACAGGATTAGGGAGTCACCTGGCTAAAGGTGGGGCATGGCTCTGGGGCATATAAACCCAGCACCTGGAGAAAGGTGGTTGGTTGGGCCTGGTGCATTGCAGGGAACAGAGATCCCAGGAGAAAGGGGATGTAGGAGATACCATAGGGTGGCCATTGGTCCTGTTTTATACTGGTGCATCCTGTTCATAGATTCATAGATTCATAGATGTTAGGGTCGGAAGGGACCTCAATAGATCATCGAGTCCGACC
>NW_005842222.1:1004915-1013418 GCF_000455745.1 Alligator sinensis
CCACAGCTTCCCCCGCCCTCATCTTCCCCTCCCCCCGACAAGCCTAGTTTAAAGCCCACCAGAGGAGATCCGCCAACCTAGAAGAGAACAAACGTTTACCTTTGGGGGATAGGTGAAGCCCATCCCAACTGAGCCCATCCCAACTGTTGTTAAACCATTTGTCCCTTGTCCATTTCTGAATGAAGAACCCACTGCAAAAGTCCTGTTTTTCAGTTTATTGAGGGAAATGTGTGTCGATAATTTGTCCTCACAATTTTGTTGACTGTGCCTAGAGGTAGGGTGATGCCCAGCCAGGAGGAGCAGGTTCCGAGCCAGCCAGGGAGGGAGGTGGAAGATCCCAGGGGCTGCTCACTCTGCGCCTGCACAAGGAGCCATGGCTGCAGTACACATGCAATCACAGCAAGAACTGAGGCACAGCTGTGTGCCTGAGCTCCCTGACTCCGGACTGTATGGGAAGGCCCAGGCTCTGGGGGCAGCTCTGCCCAGAACTGGGCAGGTGGTCTGCACACATCTCTCCCCCACCCCCCCAATGATGCCTCTAGACAAGGTAATGGTGTTGACAGCAGGAAGATAGAGAACTGCATTTTTATTTCCTAGAACACTGGTGGGACTGGGAGGAGGCTCTTGTCACCATTTTTGTGCCCACAGATCAGCCCGGTGAGTCTGTACAGTGTCCTGCTGCATGGGGAGGGAGAGCTTTGTGTAGAGGGGCCTCCAGGCTCCTGGGTGGCTGGTCCAGCTCATTAAGCCATTATTTCCCCTCTGGAACAGGCAGACCTGTCTGTCTCCCAGGGAAGGAAGGAAAGGTCCTGTCAGGCAGCTGGCTGCAGGCATCCGACACCCACTGACCCCACTCAGCCCAGCTCTGACCAGGATATGGCCAGGGCAGATTCCCAGGTGCCCAATGTCCGTGTTGAATGCTGAGAGTGGGGAGGTGAGGTCCTTGTGCAATGTGTGTTCCTGGCTCCCAAGCGTGGAGCTGGGCTGGAATGAGATCAGATCCCAGTGCGGGGAGAGGATGTTCAAGCCTCACACCTGCTATGCCACATTCTTTGTGGTATTCAATGTCATTGAAAGTGCAAAATAAAAATTAGTAACATTTTATTATAACAAGCAGCAATAAGATACAATTGGTCCGATTTTCCTGATCTTTCTGTGGTTGCGCTGCCCCTTAATGCTAAATGGCCAAGGGGAAAGGCGGCCCCACCCCTCACTGCTGATTGGCTGAGGTGGCAGCCCCACCCCCCACTGCTGATTGGCCAAGGAGGCCAGAGGGCCTGCTCTTCACCAAGGGGATGTCCTGTATTCTGAGGATGCATCAGTGGCCACCAAAACATCCTGAGGCCAGAGAGGTAAGAGCTCAAAGTAAGGAGATCTGGCAAGACATTTTTACCCAGAGTGAGGTAGGTTTTGTTTGAAAGTGGAGGCTTGCATTTTGTTTTAGTTTTAAACCAGAGGACTGGTTGTGGCTACAGGGGAACCGTGGAGGCCACGGGTGCCTGAGGAGCACCCAGTTTAGAGTCTTGTCTGAATCAGGGACTTTAAGGAGCTAGAGCCAAGGCAGACAGCAGCTTCACCTGTGTCAGTGACCCTGAGGGCTGGAACGAGACAGAACCTGGGAGCAGGGCCCAGGACCAGGGCCAGGGGATCCAGTGCCCAGGACCAGGGGGAATTGGACCTAGGCTGAGGGGGGCACACCCAGAGAAAAGAGGATGCAGCTGGGAAGGCCAAAGCCCCAACAAGACTTTTGAGGCCTAAGCATGACACATTGTGGTGGGGCTGGGTGACCACTCTAAAGTGATACCATATACCATCCGTGAGGCATGGGTGTGGCTATGGGGATGGATGGAGACCACAAATACAGCTCCTGGTGTCCTAGGTCACCAATGGGGCTAAAAGGGCCACATTTAATTGCCTAAGTGGCAAGCTTGCTGTGGACTGGACCCACTCTGGGCCCTTGCGGCAGTGTCCCAAACCCTTTTGAGGAACATCAAGGCATAGCAGGAAAGATAACAGGGAAGAGCACTGCAAGGGGTCAGAGTGAGCAGGAGTCACGTGCCCACCAGGGGGCATCATGGCACTGCTGGGGCACATGTCCTGTCACACCCTCAAAAGTAGAAACGGAATTGTGGCATGAGTTTCTCTTAAAACTGTGTAGAAAGGCAGCAGAGCCTAGTGGACAGTGTGACCTTCATAAGGATTGTTTACTAGTTTCAGAAAACTAGTAGCAGGATGGCAAGCTGGAAATGGTGCTCAGGAAAAAGATATTATATGCGGAGGGTGATTTTTGGATCTCTACCATTGTCATATAACAGGCAACACCATCTCCTGAGCTCTCTCCCACAGACATGTGGCCTTGATCCTTTGAAGCTGGGGTGCTTAACCCCGGCCCACAGGCTAGATCTGGTCTTCAGAGTCATGTCACCGAGCCCATGGGCCAATAAGCTGGACTTCATCCATGGACCAACCTTACCTGATGACCCTGTGCAGGATTGGCCCATGGACTAATTCTACACTGCTCTTTCATCTCCAAGAGCTAGAAGTTTTGCTGCCACCGTTCTAAGCCTTAATTATCTAGTTGGAAGGAACCTCAAGGGTCACCTATCCCATCCCATAGACATAGGATTGGCTGTTCCTTAATTGTCCCAGATAGATGCTTGCTGAACCTGTCCTTGAAAATGGCCAAGGAATGAGATTCCAAAGCTTCCCTAGGCAGACTGTTCTATTATATTATTCTGTATACTTAGGAATGTTTTCCTGAAATATGATCTACATCTGCTGTGCTGAAATTTAATCCCATTGTCCTGCCCTCTGTGGCAAAGGAAAACAATTCCCCCCCCTCAAATCATGTTAACATCATTCAGTGGATTTGCTCTGGACAGTGGCATCCCATGAGTCTCCAGCACTGGGGGACCAATGTTTTGATTTGTGCCCCCACCCCCACCCCCTGGGATGATCCAAGCAGGGTGCAGGCCCAATGCAAATCAGCCTGTGCAGGGCCCCGCCTCCCACCCCACAGCACTTCTGCTGGAGAATTAGCAGCGTGGCCTACCGCCCATGGGGGGAGGGGTAGCGGATGAAATTTCTGGCCGGATTGGCAAAAGAAGCCCAGAATCTGCTGGGTGGGTGAGTGGGCCATGCACAAAACATGGGAGGCACCCCAGTCTCTCTGGAGGCCTCCTACCACCCCCGCCCCCTTCTCCCCCAATCATACACCACTGGCTCTGAAGGAGCACTGGCATAAATGTACAATCAGGCACTCTGTCTTTGTTTCTCTAATTGTAAAATGGAGATAATAACTGACTATGCTGTAGAGGTATTTAATATTCATACAGCACTCTGAGTAAATTAACTGAGGAATATTGTAGATGATGAGCATGATTTTAGTTCCTTTCAGAATTTACAAATAGTTAAGCTTATTTAAACCAAATTTCCATAAGGAAAACGCTTTTAGATTGAGAGTTTATGTTGCAAAATCCAGTTTATAGCAAGTCTTGCCTCTGAACATTAAAGCCTGAAAAGAAATAAATCTTGCTGTGGAAATGCAAGGAGACCTTTGGCTGTAGCATTATTTGTAGGAGTGGAGGGATAGTACAATTGCTTTAGGAAGACGTTAAGGGCATTGCACATGGATAGAATAAGGGAACTTACGTAAATTCAAAGCAATGTTCTGTTTTTACCAATGTTAATTAAATGTTATCTCTTGTGCCTCATGATTACAAATCATTTCACCTATTGTCAGATATCAAGCAGTTTCCTTAATTTCTTCTTCCTCTTCTTCAGTAAAACCAATTTGAAAAATCTCTTTCAGTGATTTGCTTTTAATTGGAAAGCACTCCCAAATGCAACACTGAACAATGCTACTTCACACCGATGGTGATATGCATTGAGAACTTTGAAACTGATAAAGCTTTATTTGTTAATTCTGTGCCTTAAAAGTAACATCTGACTGGAGTTTGCTGTATGGCTTGTTTTATCCGTTTCTGCCAGTTCCCCCTATATTAGATAAACTTTCTTACCAGTGTAAGGGTGCAAGCCACAGGACTCAGCTAAAGAGAGTCCAGATCCTCTCCTTCTAGTTACCCCAGCTCACTTCATAAACATGCCTACTTGCCCTGTGGCTTATGCTGGTATTCTTAGTAGTCAGAGGAACTGATGTTTCATTGAGCAGAGAAAGCGGGTCCTGGGCCAGAGAAGGTTCTGCAGAAAAACCCTAGAAACAGCCAAGCACGGGCATATGTGGGAGGGAAAAGAAATATTATTTGGTTTTGCTCTTATTTAGCAACAAAAAACAAACCCAGGAAGAAGGTAGGTTTGGACAGTGGCCAGCATGAGCAGCCACTCTGTTCTGAGCAGCCTGTGACTTTTAGGTTTGCTGGAAAGACCTGGGACACTTTGTTAAATTCCCTTAATATAAAGGTGATAAATTACCTCTGACTGAATGGGACAATTCACAAGAGCAAGGGTAGCAACTGAACATGTAATAGAGAACTGTCCCTTCCAAATTCAAAGAATATAATCTGTGCTTTAAATCTCGATGCGTTCTTAAGTATTAGTGTCTCAGAATGAGATACAAAATCTTTCCTTCTCCGTTTCCGCTGCCTTCTCAAGAAAGCTGAACGAACAAGCTGCAACTTGTAAACTGGAGATTCATTAATGAAAGTGGCTCCATTGGGAAGGCTTATATTAAGTTTGTTGTCAGGATGCTGCAAACCTTTAGCAAGAGATATCAAGTGACACAATCTTAATTAGGGATTGAAAAAGTGCTCTGTTCTCACAAACAGTTATTTCCAGATTAATAGCTTTGCACTGTTAAATAGGTTATCTGGCCTTAATAAATCTTTCAAAGTGATTTTTCACAGGACTGCCCTGGGGTATCTTTAACCCTAATCAAATGTAGTTCAGGAATACTTCCAATTACCCAGAGTACCTCAAATGCCAGTTTGATACATTTCAGTTACAGATTCAAGTCTCTGAAATTGTTTTTACACTTCTAAGACTTTTAAGGCAAAAATGTTAGTTACCTTCTTAATGGGTTCACATGTGCAAGAGGGCAAGCATTCCTAGGAGCTACTGGGCACAACTATACATGCAATTAATGCAGCTGAATAAAGTTTGGTGCAGTTCGCATCAGAATTTTTTGCTTCCAGGTGCCACATTTGCATATGTGCCCAGGACCACAGCACATTGAGCTGGGGCAGAGCAGCCCTGGCTGGCAGGGAACCCTGGTGGTTAGCCTGTCAGCCTGGGGCTGCTCCAACCTGGCTCAATGGGCTATAGAGGGGCTGCTGGGGCATGAGGATGCTTCAGTGCAGGGCTAGCCGGTAGACAGAGCTGCACTGAAGCACTCTCATGCCCCAGCCAGCCCCATCAGCATCTACACATGTTGCTATGGAGTAAATAACTTGTGTCTAGCAATACTATCCTACGGCAAAGTTAATTACTTTATTCCATCCTAATAGCAGCAGATGTGTAGGTGGTGACATTTTACTGCAGAGATAATTAACTCCACAGTAAACATCTCCTGTAGACACGCCTACTGAGTGTCCTGAACTAGTGTCCTAGCCAAGTTGGAATAAATGGAGGTATTCAGCACTGGATAGGATGCCATTCTCCATAACTCAGCTGTGATGATCCGCTTTGCTCTGGCTAAGAATCAGTCCCTTCTCTGTGATAATCCAGAGAACTTTCTTGCTGTTATTTATATAGCTATTTGTTTGACCAGGCTGGTGTCTGTGCCACCAGTAATTGTACCTTCCATGTGGCTCCTTAAATTATAAGAAATTAAGAGGCTCTCAATAGAGTGCTTTGCCTGGACTAAAGATTCCCTCCTGCTGCAGGCTAAATAGAAGAGGATAGTTCTTAGGGATGCAAAGTAGCAATTAATTAAGTGTTGGATGTTTTGTTTTGTCTTTTAACATAATTGTTTGCATTATTCTTATCTGCTATCACTGTGTATCAATAAAATTCACCTATTATCAAATGGAGAGGTTATGGTCAGTCTGAGGGTTTAGGTCCACCCAGATCAAGGTATCTGTGTCATAAATCCAGTACCAACGAAGTAAAGGCATTTGATTCTCTCTTGCCATATAAAACTGCAGCTGCAGAACCAGGGAAGGGTTAACCTGGCTCTTAGTAGTGACTTATCCTCTCTCAGCAATATTCTGCCTCTGGTCCTTTCAACACCACTCTATACTCTCCTTTTTAAAATCCTAGATCTGTTGGTGCATTCTACTCATATCTAGCAGGAACCCCTAACCTGAAAAGCAGTGACTCCAGTACTAGGGCTAACTTCAGATGGGTTCACAAGCCCCAGAGAAATTCAGTTGGAGAAACTGGGCTCACATCAAAAGTGGGGTCACAAGCCACTGAAGACTGAAAGCCACTGCTCTAAGTAAAGTGCTTATCAGGAAATCTCTGGTCACCTGTGCCTATAGAAATGACGAGATGATCATCCGGCTGTTAAACACACAGGAAGATCAAGATCAGTTAAGCATGCCACTGACTCAGGTAGAGAACAAAGTCTTGTTTTGAGGTCTCCAGCACTGCAGGCCACAGTGGGTGTTCTGGTGCTGGGGTCACAATTGTGTACATGGGGCTAAGAGGCATGTGGCAGAAACTATAACCTGAGACTTAGGCTTCGTGCTATATATGAACTGGCTTGGTGCACGTACCTGCTCCTGTCCTGCCTACCCTGCTTTTGTTAGAAGGGGCCATGAGTATAACTATACTCTCCAGTTGTGCAGTTTAAGGTGATGACTCAATAGGCAGAATGAGGATTAAGGGAAAGGGCTAAGATGAATGAAAACTTCACCATGGTCAAGGAATCAAATACTCCCTGGCATGTGAAGTTTGCTGTCATTGCCTCTTTCATACATCCCTTTAGTCAGTCCTGCCTTTTTTTTTTCCTTCTCGTTAGAAATGAGGTTCTGATTTAGCTGGTTAACACTGAGCAACTTGTGGCCCTCCTGTGACCCTGGGACCCAAATGTCAGCTAAAAGCAATCTCTTCAAAACACCAATGCAGGTGCAATCTTTCACACCTGCAGTGTCTGAGTGATAAAACCATGTGCTGTGCCTCCAGTAGTGAAGCTGCAAGTCAGCTCCAAGACCAGAAACTGCATTTTTTTTCATTCTTGCTGTTTTTTTCTTTTCTCTCTTCTGTGTATTTGTCTTATTTTGTTTTTAAGGAAGTAGGACTCCAGCAGAGAGCAACAGTTCAAGCCCATCTTAACTGAGTTTGCCCATTCTCTCTCTTTTCCTTCTTCCCCATGAAAAGGATTGTTGTTACCATTTTCAAAGAATCATAGAAAGTTAGGTTGGAAGAGACTGGTGATAGAATAGGCTATACCTAAACTATTCCTCTCACATGTTTGTATAAAAAATCTCCAGTGATGGAGATTTCACAGCCTTCTTCAGTTATCTATCTATCCTTAACATAAACAACAGCAAAGAGATTGTCTAACCTTGGATTTTTTCCCTTAAATGTTCTATAACTAAAAGAAAAGAGATTAGAGCAATTTTTTTTAAATAAAAGCCTTACTTAGCACTTTATGCTTTAACTGTGTTGGGTTTTTATGTAGCTGACAAAGTTTAAAATGTTATTAACAGTGATTGTTTACCAGGCAGCTAGAAGCCTCTGCACTCAAAACCTTAAACTTTGATTTTAATATTGTATAGTGGGGGTCATGTTAACATTTGTTGATAATTATTCCATTGAAATTAATGAAGACTCTAACTTCATGTTGAGGAGGGGTGGCTGTTCCTTAAACACCTATGCAGGCAAACTGGAATAGGTGAAATGCAGCTGTCTCTCTTCTTAACTGCTTCTATAAATGAATGTCTCATCAAAATCAATTCAGGTCATGTTCCTGTGAGGATTATGTACATGCCAACTGTGACCTTAAAAAACCCCCAAAATATGTCCTGCATTTGGATGCCCCCAAAAACATTTGAATAGTTTCTTTAGTGGCTGAAACATTTATGATCATTTAACTCAAGCAAGAGAAAATGGAAAATTCAACGCTGAAAATCACTATGTAATTTCAACACCCCCTATTTTTTCCCAGTACCATCTCCTCAAGGGAGGAGCTATCAATCACAGAAATTAGGAGATTATAGTTAAATTAAAGCATACTCTTCTGCATAACAGCAGTGATGCTATTTTGTATGGAGCCTCATTACTATTTTGTCAGTGACTTGTTAAAGAAACGCTGTATCTTGTGTCCATTGTGAACAGTCTTCAAAATGTCAGGAGTTGCGCTGCTACCTTGTCCCTGCAGGAAACTATCTCAATTACACAATAGCAGCAGTGGTAGGAGGTCTTATTCCTATTCTACCATATTTCCTTTGAAGAAGAATGAACTTCATAATTTAAGACTATTTAAATGCTAACCCTAAGTATAAGAATAGACAACTTCTGAAGGAAAACCTTGGGTCTGAGGCATCCTCTTTCCAGCTTAATTGTGAGAGACAGAAAAACATGGTTAAAGAGTGTATTGCAT
>NW_005842222.1:1013449-1017496 GCF_000455745.1 Alligator sinensis
TTCCTGTAAGAGGCACAGGAAATGACTTGCAGAATTTTCTTCTTGGCCAGTTTGTGGGAGCTGAGTTGAGCTACTGAGTCTAGCTTGGCAATTTCCCTTCCCTTGTGTTAAAGTTCCACCATAAAATTTAACAGGCTTAAGCTGTATCTTTATAATTGATGACCCCATCCTGTGGAGGTAGATCCCTGAACTGAGAGCTGTCTGCTCTAGAGAGTAGGGCTGGCCCAATCTCTCTGCTCCCTAGATGGAGCAATGAGGGCTGGCTCACTGCCCCGCCCCCAGCAAACCCTGGTTGGGGTCTGAAGCCAAGGAGGGGGGTTAAACTCACCTTTCCCATAGTACACAGCTGCCCTGACCTTCTGGCTTACTCAGTGCTGGCTGCAACTGTGGACTACAAATCCCAGAGGCACCTGGAAACAGGCAGTGATGAGCAACCCTGCAGAGTCCTGCTGCTGTGAATCTGAACTGCAAATCCCAGAGACCTCAGGAGCAGCATAAAGAGGAAGCAAACACACAGCCCATGCTGGCTACATGCCAGAGAGCCATGCTCTAGTGCCTCCCAGCTTCTGGCCTGAGCCACTTTAGGGATGTGGCTGCATGTCCTGAATCAAAAGTGATTGTCTGTTCATTTGCTTATTGGTTCAATTTTTGCAGCTTAAACTAACCTGCAAAGACTGAATCAATTCAGCCTCAGGCTTTTTGACTGTCTGTACTTAGCCCTGGTTTTTGTCTTTTTAGCTAGAAAAATCCAGTTTGTAAAATATCCCTTTATAAGCCATTTACATAGAGCCAAATTTTCCTATGCCCTTCTTAGATTGTCTTTATTTCACAGATGATCCTATTTTTATCATCAATGGAAATGTTTCTATAGTAAAATGACATGAGGCCATCTGAGAATAGGTGAGATGTGAGACAATAGCTCTGTCTACTCTATAGTTAGTTATCGTTCACTGGTAAATTTCTTCTGTGACTTACGTTATTTTTAAGTTATTTTAAAACCATTTTGTCATAGGTAGTAGTACTCAAAAGGTACCATACATTTTTATTAGCAAAAAATATTTTCAAGCCAAATGCAGATAATGCACAAGAAAAGAAGACTTGAATTCTAGCAAGCATGATCCATCTGTTCTGATGCATATCCTTATGTTCCAGCCCAGTCATCTAATCTGACACTTTACTTTGGACAACATCCTCCAACACAGAGAAAGGTATTTCAGAAAGTACCTTCCAAGATTATTTAGCTATTTATACATTCCTGTCCTACAGACACGGAAAATCCTTCTGTTCTATAGAATCATAGAATGTTAGGGTTGGAAGGGACCTCAGGAAATCATCTAGTCCAATCCCCTGCTCACAGCAGGACCATCCCCAACTACATCACCCCAGCCAAAGCTTTGTCTAGTTGGGTTTTGTAAACCTCCAAAGATGGAGCTTTCACCATGTCTCTGGGTAACCTGTTCCAGTGTTTTACTACCCTCCTAGTGAGAAAATTCTTCCTAATATCTAACCTAAACTTCCCTTGCTTCAACTTGAGATCATTGCTCCTTGTTCTGTCATCTGCCACCAGTGAGAACAAGCTAGCTCCATCCTCTTTCACACCCCACTTCAGGTACTTGTAGGCTGCGATTAAATCTCCTCTGTCTTCTCTTCTTTAGAATAAATAAGCCCAGTTCCCTCAGTCTTGCATCATAAGTCATGTCCCCCAGCCCCCTCACCCTTTTGTTGCACTCCACTGTACTCTCTCCAATTTGTCCACATCCTTTCTATAGTGGGGGACCCAAAACTGAACACAATTCTCCGGATGTGGCCTCACCAGTATGGAATAGAGGGAAATAATCACTTCCCTTGATCTGCTGCCAACACACCTACCAATGCAGCCCAGTATGCTGTTAGTCTTCTTGGCAACAAGGGCACACTGCTGGCTCATATTCAGCTTATTGTCCACTGTAACCCCCAGGTCTTTTTCTGCAGAGCTGCTGCCCAGCCAGTCAGCCCCCAGCTTGTACTGGTGCATAGGATTGTTTCCTGTGGGCATGTGTGGGTGTGGGTGGTGTGGTTTCCCCTTTCCCCTCTCCAGTTCTCTCTTAAACACAGGGTGCCTGGAGACATGCAGGGAGGCTGCTCTGACATGCTGTAATTACAGTGTCTTGGAGCAGACTTAATTAATCAAATCTGCTGGAGTGTGCTAATTAGTGCAGTCCAGCAGCCTCCACATCTCATGTATCAGCACCCCTGCACTTCTAAACGGTGGTGGGGGTAGTTTAGCTAAAACTTGTTTGATGGACTTTAGTTAAAGTGCCCCTGCCACCATTTTTGAAGCATGGGGACGCTGATATACAAGATGCTGCAGGCGCTTTAATTAGAGTGGCTCTCTGAGAGCCGCCCTAATTAAAGCGCCTTCCACCTTTGTACATGTACAAATGCCTTATGTACTGATGGTGAGAAAAATGCAGTAATATCTTGTGAATACAATTCTTGCTAAAATCTCCTTAAATGTGTGTGCAGCTGCTATTTGAAATGAACAGGGATTGTGTGTGAATGTACCTAAATAGTTTATCCCATTTAGATTTTCTTTTTTTAAAATGCTTGCATTCTCATAATAGACTGACTTCTTTTGAATGCTTCATGTTGGTTTTATAGATCTGTCACTCTTCAACTGTTGAGATTTAAAGAACTAATTCAGCCAAGTAAATTATGGATTTACCAACATTCTCAGTCATCAAGGTCCCCTTCAAAATGGTCTGTTCAGTTTTAGTTCCCTAAAGAGAAAAACTGAAATAGATGTGTACAGATAATACATTCAGAGCTGCATCTTCCCTCAGGAGAAATCACGGGAAGTGTTTTGGTGAGTTATTTGCTAAACTCCCTTGGAAATATAATTTGAAAGGGGAATGCAAATGCAAAATACTCACTGGGAAAAGCAATGAGTATTTTATGAAGTCTTTGTATTATGTTTACAGGATAGGAAAAATATGAAAAGGTGATGTTTGCTTGAAGATGGCTTCCATGAAAATGTGGAAGAAAAGCCTCATTTAAAAAAATGGTATTGTATTTTCAGTTATTTAAAGATATATCCTTTACCAAAATATTAAAAGTAAATTGCATCTAAAACAGGAGAATTCATAATGCATTTGCAAGAAGTCAAAGATCTTTTTCATACACTGGTTTATTGCTGAAATTGAAATCAATAGGTGGAAACGCACATCACCTTTCATCACCTTTGTGACAGAAATCCCAGGGATATGTCTTGGTAAACAAGTACATCCAGGCCTTCCCTGCCAGAGACAACCATAGGGAAGTGCAGGGCCCAGGGAAAATTAGCCAGTGTGAGGCCCCTTTAACACTGTGAGGGGCAGAGCTGTGGCTGCTCCACCTGGCTGTGCAGGGCCCCCAAAGCACTGGATCCAGGACGGTAGCCCCAATTCGACCCCACAAAGGATGGCCCTGTTCCCTGCTTACAGACATGCCCCAGACATCCCAGGGGCATGTCTCCATAAGCAGGGAAAGCCTGGAAGGCTTCCAAGACTTAAGGGGCTTGATCCTTTGGGGGGATTCCTGAGGTGCACGGGACCAGTCCCCTTAAACTTTGGGAGAGTACATCATTTGTTGTCCCTCAGCATCAATGAGTGATGTCTGTTTTGCCCCTGGAGCAGATTAGCTGTGCTGAGATGCTTTGAAGCACAGTAGGCCTGTGTGAGGCAGCTAGTATTCGCTTCGGATTCGGCTGATTCAGGGGACACTGATTCGATTTGGTGATTCAAATCACTGTCCCGAGCCAATTCGGCCAAATCTGACACAGAGATTTGTCTGCTGCCAAATTGGCCAAATCTCCAAATCAGACAGACCCCATCCCCCGCCTGCTCTCCCAGCCCCGTCAATGGCTGCCCCACCTGGCCCCAGCTCTCAGGCATGGGGGTGATCCCTGCTACCCACCACTGCCCCATGCTGCATGAGGGGTTCTGCTATGAGTCCCCTGATCCCCGCCTGCTCTCCCAGTCCCACCCATAGTTGTCCTGCCCACCCAGCTCCCAGCTCTTAAAAAAAAAA
>NW_005842222.1:1017517-1035902 GCF_000455745.1 Alligator sinensis
GCCGGTCGGGCCAGCTGTGGGTGGTGGGGGGGCGGGGTGAGCAGATGGGGGCTTGGGGGGCAATCAGGGGGGCTAAGGGAGCAAGCAAGGGATGGGGCCTGGCTGGGGTCCCCCCATGATCCCCTCCTCCAGGCCCTCCCTCCCCCGCCCCCTGCTTACCAGCATGGAGTACAGGTCCAGCTCCCTGCAGCAGCAAGCAGGGACTGCCCCAGTCTCCAAAGATCCCCAAATCTTTTCCGAATCAATTTGGCAAGCTTCGAATTGATTCAGACCTTTTTATTGGTCTCCTGATTCGATTCAGATTCAGAGATTCGGCCGCCAAATCGGGCCGAATCTCCTCCGAATCAAATCAGCACCCAACACTTTGCACAGCCCTAAAGCACAGCCAATTTGCTTCATTTGGCAATGTCTATCTTAATTTGATGGGAGTTGGATCAGTTCTTAGATAGGATGAAATTCTGCTCAACTGCAGTCCCTAGGAAAAGGCTTAGGCCCCAAATCAAAGCTAATAACCCTTTCCCCTGACTCCAGTGCACTTTTTTGGCATGGGGAGGTGGGAGGGGCTGGTCCAAAGTGTTACTCAATACAGCTTTTAGTTGTACTCTATTTATAAAAGATCATAACCTTTTTTCCAGAGCAAAGTTGAAAACTGTCATGTATGCTTATCATCTAATCTGGGAATTGAACCTGTTTTCTTTAGTTTTTAGATCTAAAAGGGATCTTGAGGCATCTTTCAATTTCTGCACAGAAAAACTTTCTGTGAATGTACTGTATGTCTTGGTGGGTAGCTGTCACTTCAATATGGAAGTTTCAAAAGAAATCTTTTCTTGGTATAGTGTAATTATATTTTATCACAATATCTGTTGCCCACTTCATTTCACATTATTTTTGCAGTTCTGGCTTCTCTGCTGGATCCAACGATAACTTTCTGATGTCATTGGCAACCAGATAAAAGGTAGGAGTAAGGATTCTTTGAAATGTAAGTGTTTTAAAAATGATTAGTTTTAGGTGCTTCTTTTGGAAACAATTATCTTAGTCACCAGATGGAGATTTTTTAGTTTGAATCCTGTATGATTGGTATTTGTTTTTGTATGAAAATAGGGGATTTCATTTTACTTAAATAATTAACTTAAGTAATAGATGCTGCATCCTGTATGAATAGTTTGGTTATAAGTATTAAGTCTCCTAAGGTTTTCCCAAAATACCCCATTTGTTTACTTTGTATGGTATAAGTGCATTTTTCTGGAAACAGTCCAAAAATAATCTTAATCCTCAAATATTCTATTGCTGAATATAGTGGCTGTAAATGACTCTTTTTTGTTCAAGGTGCATTGACAGAAGGGAGGAAGGTTCTGGGTTGTCTTGGCTTGTTCTGTAAAGTGACTAACATATTTTTGGGCATACAAAAAATTAGCAAAAGAAGTGGCCAATTCCAGTACAGGCTACATAGGAATTTTTCCTTAGTTGAGTGTAATGTAAGATTTGACTAGGTAATACCAGATCAGGCAGACTATGTTAGAGGAAATTAAACCTACTATAATTTTCAACAAAGATTCAGAAAGATACAGTAAAATGCTGTAGAAGTCATTAGCATAATTGCAAGTTATACAGAGGCAGTTAAGTGGTCAATTTACTTGAGAGAGCACACTCGGATTTAGCCTTTCTAAGCAGCTTCTAAGAATAGGGATAATCAGGTAATAACACTATTTTGAAACGTTTTCTGTATGATACTGAGACATGGGGAAAGTTTACCTTTTGCAAGAATAATAGAACTTAAAACATGTATTTCACTGACTGCAGGAGAGGGGATAAGCTCGTGGTGGTCATGAGGAGGCATGACTAGTGTAATACTGTCAAATGATCTACTGCAGTTATTCATCCAGAAGCAGCTAAAACTTTTTAGAGATATTTGAAAGCTCACTGACACCTAGTAGAGCATGAAACTTTTTAGAAATATTTGAAAGCTCACTGACACCTAGTAGAGCATAAGGCCACAGGGTTGAGGCTCTTTAGACACCTACACAGGTTTGCGTGAGACACCCTTTTGGCTCAGGGGGAAAGCATGTTATGAGGGCTGACAGGCATAAAGTCATCCTACTGATTTCTTTTAACTTCCAGTGTGCCCACAGATACAACTAACTGAGCTGCACCCTTGTTGACTTTAAAAGGTAGAGAGATGCTTACAGGACATTCTATGTGAAAGACTTTTGACTTTGTAACTCATAATCCAACATGCTCCACCACAGTCTGGATTTGATACATCTCCAGGTATGCAGCATGAAGCACACATTTCTTTACCATCATTTTGGGAAGAGATAAATTGATGAACTGACAACAGAATGACTGATGGCAAAGGAATGGGGTGAGGGGTGGTGGTCTGAGATTGTTATTTGATGAGTTTGTGTTATTGTGTTATTTGTAGATTACTAATTTAATGATCGATAAAATTAGCTATATAAGATCTTCATAAATAGGTGAAATTGGTGATATAGCATAATCTGATTCCAGGAATTAAACAGGATGACCAAGACAGGATAGCATTTGATAAGCAAGATGCCTAATTAGTTTTGACCCCACATAGTTAGTATCAACATCCATATATTCCAAGTGAGTATTGTGTATAACTGTTCTATTGATGGCTGGTGCTTGTTGATCTATGCACATAGCTCCTGTCTTGGTTTTCTGATGTTTTCTGTGTTCTGTTGACCACTCCCAGGACCTTGGATTCTGCTATGTTGCATGCTTTTCTCTCAGAGAGCGGTAGATGAGAAACTCACAGACTTATCTGCCATTCTAAATAGTGGACTTGAGAAATTGGTCTGGTATCTGTAATGCTGTGGACTAGCTAAAGCTTGTTGTCTGCTCAGTGACCTTCAAAAAGGAACCTAGGATCAGTGTAGCTCAAGTCATGCTGACACATACAGGCATAGATAGAGAACAACTTCTCCAGTTCCATTAGGAAGGTATTGCTTCATTATCACCACTGTCACCATCTTTCAGCCCTTGTCATTCTGCCCCCCGGCAAGAATGATTCAGTACTGGAACCTGAAGGCATGTAATCAGAAGACTAAAATCACTGGGAATACATGTCATTCTTCCAAGGTCTATACTGGTTTCTGTAAACCTTGTTCCCTGGTGGGCGGGGTATGCTAAACACCCTGGGACTGTGAATTTGGTCAGGAAGAACAGTGATAAAGGTTTTTATGTGCACTCAGGGGCAACGCGTAGGGGATGCATCCGTGTGGTGGTGCACCCCCTGCAAAAAGGCGCCACTGACACTGTTGGTAGTGCTTGCGGGCAGTTGCCACTTGACACCCCGCCACAAGCACTGCCGGCGGCATCTGTGGGTGGTTCATGATTGCCCCTGGCCACCACCGACGCTGCCAGAGGCACCTGCGGGTGGTCGCCGACCCATAATTGGTGCTCACCACCCCCTGTTGCTGACAGCTCCAGCAGCATCTGCGGGAGCTCCCCACTCACCACTGCCGCACTCCTGCCACCGCTGTCGCACTCCTGCCAGCGCAGCTGTGCCCCACCAGCCGCCAGGGGCACACACCATTCATGTGTGCACTCGTGTACACTCCTGAGTAGAGGAGGAAGTGGGGGAAAAAAAAGAAAAGTGAAAGAACCAGGCCCAAAAGATGCTTCTAGTATTCCAGGCTCTTTTTGTCCTGACTGATTCATTGTCCTATATGGGTTCAAGTTAATGCAACCTAAATCTTGAGCACAGCTTGAGGAATTCTTAGACATTTGGTTTGGAAGATACCAGCCAAAGAATGCTCACAGTGTACCTGATGGTCTTAGTTCCTTTCAGGGAGTGGCTAAGATTGGCTGCCTGTTGCTCATTAGGGGTGTGTGAAACGGCTCTATTTGATTCAGATTCGGCTCAAATCAGGGACAGTGATTCAATCCATTGATTTGGATCACTGTCCCGGATTAGATTCAGCCAAACCCAAATCAGACGACTTGATGCTGATATGGTGAATCAGTGATTTGGACACAAACACAGCTTTAAAAGTTTTTTCAACGTACCTTGAGGTAGCAGTGGGGCTTGTGATCGCTGCAGTGCTGGAGCACATGGAGTGTCCCACAGGAGCGCAGGGGGCTCTCCAGAGTGCTCAGCAGCAAACCCAGAAATGGACCAGTCCACTTCCAGGCCTGCTGAGGAGTGCACTACCCCCTCCATCCCCCCCAGCTCGGCGATTGGCTGTAGGGGGACCCCAGGTTCCCCCCCCCCCGCCCCGACCCAGGAGACACCAGTTGCCAACCCAGAGGGGGTGCAGGTGGACCCTGCCACATGCTTCCCAGTGGACCTGGAAGTGCTTCTGGTCCACTTCTGGGTCTGCTACCAAGTGTGCTGGGGAGCCCCCCGTGTTTCTGTGGGACACTGCACCTGTCCCAGCACCGCAGCGTTCATAGCCCTTGCTATCTAGAGGTATATAGAAAAAACATTTAAAGCTGTATCTACATCTGAATTGCCGAATCAGTCCAAATCGATTCGGAGAGATTAAAGGGTCCTCTGATTCGATTCGGATTCAGAGATTCAGCCACCAAACCAGGTTGAATCTCTGCTGAATCGAACCAGGGACTGAAGCTTCACACAGGCTTATTGGTCATCCCTATTCCTCTCTTCGAACACCATATTCTGCTGCTCCTTCCCTTAATTCACTTAGTTCAGATGCATCTGCTATTTTGTTATGTGTCATTCTGTCTTCCTCTCACTGATGGAGAGTTGTATGCATTACGTAGTGTTTTTCTAAGGTTTACCCTGCTGTGGTTTGGTTTCTCCTTGTGCATGGAAGGGATTCATGTTGTGGGGTCTAGTGTTGTAGCTCTGGGGTGAGCTCTGCACAGATTTTCAGGAAAACAGCTTCTATAACCTAAAGTTACTTCTGGCTTAGTCGGGTCTATATCCCCATCCCCTCTCACATTGGCTGGCCAGGTCCTGACAACTTTCCACCAAGTATAGCTGACAGGGCATAGCAGGACAGCTCTGTGCCAAGGGCAGCCATGACACACAGGGCAGCACTAGTGGCTGGCCTGCCCCCTTTTCTATAGTAAAAGTGCCTGCCATGCCGATTTTGCAATAGTACATTCAGCCACACTATGGCAGTGGCTACTTTTGAATTCCTCTTCTCCGCAAATTGCTGCCCCAGTCACCCCCTGCTCATTATGCTACTGGTAGCTGATCAAGGAACATAAGCCAACAGACCCAGATGCAGGAGGAGGAGTCACAGGAGTGTGACTCAGACTCACATAGTTCCACTCACTGCTGACAAATACTTCACTATCCACTGCAAAAGCCTTCACGATCCAGAGAGCCTAATTGTAGTGCTTTGAAACCCAGGACACAGCCAGAGTATGAAACTCATATTGATATAGCATTGTTCCACATGAATGCCCAGGGTATGCCGATACAGCATAATGCAGGACTTCTCAACAGGGCTAATTAGTCCTTGCATGCAATTGTACATTCAGTAATCCCCCTTTCACCTGCATACTATTATCCCCTGCTAAGAGTAATATCTGAGTAGTACTCAATAGCCCATAATTGGTTCTCATCATTTACAGTCTAAAGGTGTCCTTGTGCATCACCATTTCCAGTGTGCCTATAATTAGCCACCCTTGTGCCACAACCAAATGTTTTGTTCTCTAATTCATACTCAAGCAATAATGGGCAAGCCAACTCATGTTGGCCCAGTTATTCTGATTTGAGAGCCCCCACAAATTACAAAGAATACAATGTTGCCTTATTAGCAGTGAGAATATAGAAATTGATGCTCTTTTGTGCCTGCCCTATATGCATTTAGATACATCATTTAAAGAGTGCCTGTTGAATCTGGGAACTATTCAAACAAGAGCCAATAATGAGAATTATTTACCGTGTGATAGGGCAGGTTTCTAGGTAAACCTGCAAGTAAGCTATAGGTAGTCTTATAGATTACTTGACCTGAAAACCCTGTTAGAAAAATGCATACTTTCTCTCACCAGGCTTCTATTAGAAATTGCCTAAAGATTGCTCTAATTTCCTTTACCACTAGCTATGTTGCTTTATTCCAAAGGATTTAACTGCTTAGGTTTTTGAAGGTTTTGAGAATTTTTGAGGAGGTCTGAGGGAGTGCTTTTTATTTGCACTTTTTTTTGGTAGGCTGGCAAATTATTTCTCTTTAAATAATGAATAAAATAATAAAAATAAAGCCCGGGCTTATATTTGGGGGCCAAGTGCATCTTGGAACTAACAGTATCCTATTGAATTTATAGCCCTGAGTTAGCAATCAGAACTCTTGGTAGAGGTGATATCTTTTATTACACCAACTAGATAGTTGCAAAAATATTTCTTTATTTGCAAGCCTTTGGGCACACGTGCCCTTTCTCAGGCATAGAAGAGTGCAAAGATTGTAAAATTTCTCCCAGGTGGAAATGAAATTCATATTTCTCAGGAAAGCTGAAAGGTGGTGTAAGGTCTCCTGCATGGAAAAGTTCATTTTATGCAAATTAGGCTCAGATAAAAGTTGGAGCAATCTATTTACCTCTAAGTTGTCTGATGGCAGGCAGGACACTGAATTATGCTTCCTTCTTGTTATGATGTTTCATATTTCTCAGGAGGATTGGAGATGGAAAGTTTTCCTGGGCAATTAATTTCTCTTGTGTTGAGGCTGCTCTGTGAGCATGCAAATTTGGCTTGAAACAAAAGGCTGGAATAGGGGTGTCAGCTTTCAGGTTTCAAGGTACTGAGAATTCAAACCATTCTGCAACAGCTATCCCACCACTGAAAAATAGGAGAAAATGAGCAATGATCAACATTCACGACAATACAAATCCCAAATGATAGGTTCACTCCCACTGCACAGTTCCCTGAGAGTCACTGGATATACACCTGGCTGGGGTCATCTGACTCCAGCATTTTTTCCTGCCCAGGACAGGGGGTCAGACTCAATGATCTACTGAGATCCCTTCTGACCCTGAAAATCTATGAAATCTCTGAAAAATACTTGCTGTACCTATAAATCAGTCTTTCTATGAATCATAGGTTTTTAAGTCTTTGAAGTCTGTTTTGTGTTGACTGCCGTTTGGTTTATAAGCATCTTTACATCACATATTTCATTCTGAAAGCTTCACTTCTTTGCCCTGCTCCTAACATTTGTGGCATAGACTACAGTTCTAAGTACATGCTTCAGAGGCCATTCTCCTTTTTCAGTGATGACCAGTTAGTCCGCTTTAGGACACCTTGCACAAAAGTTGATCCTTGATTTCCCCATCCCCAGGAAGTAACATAGCATCTGAAAACATATGCCCATGGGATATGTCTTTTTGGATTCTCCTCTGCCATAATCATCTTATCTCTCATCCATACCTAGCCCCTCTGGTAGAGGTATTCCATGTTTCAGTTTAAAGAATCAGCAAATACTTTATTGGTCTTTCTTGGGCTGCACTGCTATATCCCACTGGATGACAGATGCCTCAACCACATTTCTAGGATGCTGAAGGCCTTTTCTTTCATATTCTGCGTACGATTACAGGGTTCCTTGGCTTCCTGGGCAAATTTGCTTGCAAAATGTAAGCATCTAACACCGGGGTTCACAACCTACAGCCCACAGGCCAGATCTGGCCCATGGAGTCATTTGATCTGGCCCACAGATATGGAGTTTTGGCAGCATTTGGCAGCAGAGGGCTTTGATGGTGGACATTTTCTGCATGGGTGTTGACAGACATGCAGCTCCCCCATGTAACTTGTGGCACTTCACAGAAAGCACCATGAGTTACAATTACCTCCTCAAACCAACAGATATTCACTGTTTGGTGGGGGGGGTAGGGGGAGCAGGGGCAGGAATCGAGCTCCACTGTGTATCTGCAGCCTCTCTCCCTTAATCCCACCCCCCTGTCCGGTGCTGTCGTCAGGATGGGAAGGGGGAGAAAGCAGGGAAGGGAGCTCCATTCTGGGGTTTGCTCAGCCTATGCTAGAGGTGGGTGGATTGGAGCTGCCCCTCACACCTTTGGGGGTCCAATCCACCTGCCCCCCCAGCGCAGACTGGGCAAACCCCAGAATTGAACTCCCTCCCTTGCCTTCTTTCTCCCCCTCCCACCCTGATGACAGCACTGGAGGCTAGGCTGGGTTGCATTAGTTCAGCCCTGTTCCCACAGGGACAACAGAAGTTAATGAAGGTGTTCTGCTTTGGAGCACTTTCATATGAACGCTTATTAAATGAGAGTTAATTTGTTACATGATTGGGCACTTTTTAAATCACTCTGCAGTTGTGCACTTCTGTCAAGGCATGGCTGTAAAGTGTTTTCAAGGGGCTGATCACGTGACAAATATTACTTCTGTCAGTGCCCCACGTCATCATGGGAAGCAGCAGCAGTATGGGTGTTTTCTCCATCTTGCCACAGGGAGAAGCAATGACAGCAATTTCTTTCCCCATACTTCTGTGGGAAGATTCGAGCATGACATAAAAAGGTTGCCAACCACTGATCCGACAGGTTAGGTAGCAGCTGAACAGAGGTGGTCTGATGATCTTGGTGTTGCTTAAATATTGTACTTGGCACTTGGATATAGCCCCTCGTACTTTGTATAGTTCTCTTTCCTTTAAAAAATAAATAATTTAATACAGACCTGACTGAATTGCCTTAGCCTGAATATTACATAAAGCCATTCTAGCAACATAACCAGTAGTATAAGCTTGGCCCAGAGACGTATGTTAGCAAACACCAGAAATTTCAATAACAGCTTTATACTTCTTTCAACAGAAGTCTTTCATGATTTATGAGTTACTCTGAATGAAAACAAGACAAGTAGTTTTTAATTATATTTTTAATGCTATGTTTGCAAAGTGATTAAGGCTGTCTCTCCTCTTTACAAATGATAATGGAACACAATAACTTACTGACATTATTGTGCCTAGATGACTGAAGAGAACAGGTACTGATGAAATATATGCACTGATAACAGACACTGTAGAGCATTGGTCATTAAAGATGCCCATCTCACTTTGGCAGAGTTGGTATTTATTTTCCCCCGTTTTTAGTTTTAGATAAGTAATATTCAGGATAGCAAAGACCATCAGCAGTATTATTGCCACATTATTTAACAGAGTTGCATGACTTCCTCATGTGATTTTTAGAATGTATGGTATAGGCTCTGTAGCTGGTTACTTGTGGAATGGTGTTGTGCTTTGAGGATTTGTGCAAGTCACATGATAACATAATTTACATAAGATATACCCTTTCTTATCTACTGACAGCTGACTGCTTATTCACATGCTGGTTCACATTCTAATTACAACGCATTGGAACACTCAATTAATCAATGACTACAGAGGCGCTTTAGCTAAATCTCATCAAACTTTAGCTAAAGTGTTCTGCGGCCATTTTTAAATGCATGGAGGTTTAGTGTATGTGATGGTGAGACATTTTAATTAGAGTGGCACTCCAGGAACCACTCTAATTAAAATACCCCTCCCCGAGTGGAAACCCAGCAGAGTAATGCACTGTTTCATAGTTTCATAGTAGCTAGGGTTAGGAGGGACCTGAACAGATCATCTAGCCTGACCCACCGCCACAGGCAGGAATGAGTGCTGGGTTCACGAGACCCCAGGCAGGTGATCATCTAACCTCTTTTTGAATTTACCCAAGGTAGGGGTGAGAACCACTTCCCTAGGAAGTTGGTTCCAGATTCTGGCCACCCTAACCGTAAAATATTGCCTCCTGATCTCTAACCTAAACCTATTCTCCATCAGCTTATTATTATTGTTCCTCGTCACCCCAGGTGGTGCTGGGGAGAATAGGGCTCTTCCTATTTGCTGATGATCTCCCCTGATGAGTTTGTAGGAAGCCACCAGGTCCCCCCTCAGCCTCCTCTTGCCAAGGCTAAACAGATTCAGGTCCCTCAGTCTCTCCTCATACGGCCTGTCCTGCTGCCCTCTCACCAAACAGGTGGCCCTCCTCTGAACTCTCTCCAGGCTAGCCACATCCTTTTTAAAGTGTGGTGCCCAGTACTGGACACAGTACTCCAATTGTGGCCTGACCAGTGTCACATAGAGGGGGAGTATCACCTCTCTGGACTGGCTTGTGATGCATCTTTGGATGCATGACAAGGTGTGGCTGGCCTTGCTGGCTGCGGTCTGGCATAGGCGGCTCATGTTCATCTTGGAGTCAATAATGACTCCAAGATCCCTTTCCACATCTGTGCTTTCAAGAGGGGAACTCCCCAGCCTGTATGTATGTTGTGGATTCCTTCCCCCAAGGTGCAGCACCCTACATTTATCTATGTTGTACCCCATCCTATTCTCATCTGCCCACTATTGTAGTCTGTCTAAATCTAGTTGCAACCTCTCTCTCCCTTCAAGTGTGCCCACCTCACCCCACATCTTAGTGTCATCAGCAAACTTGGACAATGTGCTTTCAACCCCCTCATCCAAGTCGCTGATGAAGATGTTAAACAGTGCGAGCCCAGGGACTGAGCCCTGGGGGCCCCACTGCTCACATCTCGCCAAGTTGAGTACGACCCGCCTACCACTACTCTCTGGGTGTGCCCCATCAGCCAATTTTTTACCCATCCAACTGTGTAGGTATCAATGCCACAGTTGTTTAATTTATTAATGAGAATGGGGTGAGAGATGGTGTCAAAGGCCTTCTTAAAGTCTAGAAAGACTACGTCCATGGCAACACCATCATCTAAGGATTTAGTTACCTGGTCATAAAAGGTAATCAGGTTGGTCAGGCAGGACCTGCCTTTGATGAACCCATGCTGGTTGCCCCTGAGCATGATCTCCCCTGCTGGCCACCCACAGATGTGCTCCTTGATGATTTTCTCCAAGATCTTCTCGAGGACTGAAGTGAGGCTTATGGGCCTATAGTTACTTGGGTCCTCCTTCTTCCCTTTCTTAAAAATGGGGACCACATTAGCTGGTTTCCAATCCCCCAGCACCTGGCCAGATGACCACAAATGCTCATATAGCTGTGCCAAGGGCTCCGCAATGACCCCTGCCAGTTCCCTCAACACCCTTGGGTGGAGGGCATCTGAACCTGCAGATTTAAAAATGTCCAGCCCTTCCAGAAGATCCCTAACTTGTTGTATCCTTTCATGGGTTTTGTGCTGATTTCCTGTCCCTTCTATTTGCTTTTGAGGATCCTACACATTTGAACATCATTCCTCAAGGAAAAATCCCTTCAGCAACCCATATTAATTTGTAACTTAGAACACATTCAAACATCTGAGACTATCTGAACACATGAATATTAACCTCTCTTTCCCCGCTCCCCCACCCCCTTCTTCCTTTCAGGCAGTGGTTCCCAACCTTTTTAGACCACGGAACGGCAAACTGCAGATCAGAAGTGACTATGGACCAGAAGTGATCATGCTATTTTGGAGAATTATTCTTTCTATTTTAAGTAGTGCTAGCAACTTGAGATACAAGCAATTAAAATTATTACAGTGTTGATAAAGACACACTAAAACCACTGTAAATAGATCTATCACTAAAGAGCCCTCAGATATCTACTTACATTATTTTAAGACTGTAGTTGCAGTTAAATCATACAGGTAATAATTCCATTTCATCTTATACAGTTTAGAGTCAACTGGAGGTCAATAACTATTAACAAGCAGCACTGGAAGGAGAACTTCATTGCTTAAGTGCATAGACAGCTTTACTGGTGTGTTATTGAAAACTGCCAGCCTGGCACTAGTTAGAAATACCTTGAAGAATATTGCATACTTAGAGTTTATATGCTTTTTTCATACATTAATGAAATTACTATATTACATGCAAGGAAAAAATGTGAATCTCACTTGCTCATAAATGTTACTGACTTTGTAAATCTATTTTCTAATGGGATAACTTTTAATATAAAACATCTGGATCCTATTCCATATCAATTTATATTAGGAAGGAAAACTGAAGAACTTTCTTGAACAGGGGTGTCAAACTTACATTGTGTCCCAGGCTGGATCCAGGCCAGGACATCCCTAATCATCAGGATAAAGACAAAGCTGAGCTGAGGTCAGTCTCACCAGCTGTGTGGCAAGCTCCTTAGGCAACTGGGAGAGAGCAGGGCGGATAGGGCCACAGTTAAGGTTTGTAGCCTGGACAGCTATGGGCTGAAGCTTTTGTCTAGGACCTCGGGGAACACAGGCAAATGGGGCTTTGGAGTCCTGGCAGCTGTAAGCTCCAACTGCACAAGGGGTGGAGCCACAGTAGCTCTAGTGTCCTGGCAGCTGGCAGGGAAGGTGACCTCCAGCCAAAAAGTTACTCCTCTTGCCTATTCCCTGTCCCCACCTCAATGTAGTTTTAAGAACAGGTTAGACAAGAACCCATGTGGGATGGTTTGGATAGGGATGATCCTGTCGCAAGTAGGGAGTTGTACTAGATGACCTCTTGAGGTCCCTTCCAAACCTACTTTTCTGTGATTCTGTGAGCAGTCGGTCAAGGAAGTACATTGCTATCACCTCTATCCTAGATCAATATACCTCATTCTGCTTTGGTCCCAACTATGGAAATACCCCTAGATATTGAAGTTGTTTCAGTATGTGTCACCAATCCACACTTTTACATTATCTGTCACATTCTGGATAAAGTTCAAGGTCCTGGCATTCACCTGTAAAACTGAGGAACATGACTGAACCATTCTATCCATCCATCTTTCCCTCTCTACTTCATTAATTGTTTCTGAGGAAGCACTATTACTGATGGAATCCAAATTTATACTTCCGAGTGGCAGTAGTAGGTATCTGTGTGATAGACTTTAGACTGTAGAATGTCCTCCCACTGAAGGTAAGACTGAATCCCAGTCTTAACTTTCAAATGAAAAGCTCATCTCTGAGCAGAGACTCCCACCCAGCTAAGAAGAAATTTCTACTATTGATCATGGCATAGACTTCCAGAACTCCATAAGCAAACTAATCAGTTCAATCTAAAGGAGGAAAGAATGCTTGTCTCCTGAAAGGTCATCAGTACCTTAATCTATGTCATGATATCACTGTATAACAGTAGGAGGTATCAACATTCTAGTTAGCTTTCGTAAGGAAAAAAAGAACAAGTGAGAGCTCTGTTGAAATTTTTCATAATAGAAAGTGGTGGTTGCACTACAAGTGTACAAATATATGTTTAAATGATTTTATTTATCTTCTGTAGTGGCCAAGGTTAAGTACAAGTTTGACTAGTCCTGAAAAAAGAGGGGGAGAGAGATGTCAGACTTGAGACTGACAATGATGTATTTATGCATAATATGATCATTGGGAGTGTGGACTGATTTATCATTGGTATACTCTGAACACTAATTGTGATCTATCTTGTTAAGTCAGGGAACTGCATAGGTATGGATGCCTTTTGTCAGGATATGCTGATAGTTCATAGAATCATAGAAGTAGGGTTGGAAGGGACCTTGCAGATCTTCAGGTCCGACCCCCTGCCTGGGCAGGAAGGAAACTGGGCTCAAACGACCCCAGCCAGGTAGGCATCAAGCCACTTCTTAAAGACCCCCAGGGTAGGAGCCAGCACCACTTCCCTTGGAAGTTGGTTCCAGATCCTAGCCGCCCTAACTGTGAAGTAGTTCTTATGGATGTCTAATCTAAACCTACTCTCCAACAACCTGTGGCCGTTATTCCTTGTTATCCCGGGGGGTGCTAGGGGAAACAAGGTCTCCCCCAAACCCTTCTGGTCCCCCCTAGTGAGTTTATAGACAGTCACCAGGTCCTCACTCAGCCTTCTCTTGTGAAGGCTGAACAGGTTCAGGTCCCGTAACCTCTCGTTGGAGGGTCTGCCCTGCAGTCCCCGGATCATGTGGGTGGCCCTCCTCTGGACCCTCTCAATGTTGTTCACATCCCTCTTGAAGTGCGGTGCCCAGAACTGGACACAGTACTCCAGCTGCGGCCTGACCAGTGTCGCGTAGAGGGGGAGGATCACCTCCTTGGCCCTACTTGAGATGCACCTGTGGATGCACAATAAGGTCTGGTTAGCCCTACCGACCGTGACCTCGCATTGTCGGCCCATGTTCATCTTGGAGTCAGTAATGACTCCAAGAGCCCTTTCTGCTTCCGTGCTCTCAAGAAGGGAGTTTCCCATCTTATAAGTGTGCTGCTGGTTACTACTGCCCAAGTGCAGCACCCTGCACTTGTCAGTATTGAAATGCATCCTGTTTTTGTTAGCCCACCCCTGCAACCTATCCAGGTCTTTCTGCAGTCTCTCCCTCCCTGCTAACGTGCCCACCTCTCCCCATATTTTGGTATCATCAGCAAATTTGAACAGGTTGCTTTTCACCCCGTCATCCAAATCGCTGATAAAGAAATTGAACAGTGCGGGCCCAAGGACCGAGGCCTGGGGGACTCCACTGCCCACTTCCCCCCAGGTCGAATATGACCTGTCCACCACCACCCTCTGAGTATGACCCTTCAGCCAATTCACAATCCATCTGACCATGTAGGCATTGATGCCACAGTCACCTAGTTTTTTAATGAGGATGGGGTGGTCGACAGTGTCAAAGGCCTTGCTGAAGTCCAGAAAGACTACATCCACGGCGGCACCTGCATCCAATGCTTTTGTGACCTGATTGTAAAAGGCAATCAGGTTGGTCTGACACGACCTGCCTGTTGACCTGTGGGAATTCAAAGGGGGTCAAAAGACGAGAGTATTCATGCCAAGATGGGAGATAATTTATCCAATTTTTTGCTTAATCAAAATTATTTTAGGAAGACTTGAAAGAGGATGAGGAACAAACCAACACAAACAATATGTTACCAAAGACTCAATCCACATTAGTAAAGTGGGGATTAGATTCTGAGCTGCTTTATCACAAGAGTTCCTGGGAGAAGGACTTCTTGTGCAGTTTTCCAGATTTCTTTGGCCAGACATGGTGGTTGGCTATGGTTGCATGGGTCAAAATAAAAAAACTTTGCCAGCAGCAGGCCATTCTACAGTCATTTTGCAGACTTGTATTCAGTAGGTTTGGATGGATGATGAAGTTTTTAACTATGCTGTAGCTGGTCAAATAAGTTCCTGCATATCTAACCAGTTTCATATGCCAAGTTGTCCCAAAAAAGCAATTTTTTCATGTCAGCATCCCTGTTTGGGACTCCTGATAAAAGACAGATGTTGGTTATTAAATGTCTTGGAAAATTATGTTAACAAAGGGAAGATCTTTTTTTTTTTCTCCTGACTTGAATGTTATTAGTACCTACTTCAAGGAATGAGAGAACATTTTGTATTGGCAGTGGTAACATAACCCTCCCCCAGGCCCCCTCATTAGAATGAGAAACATAGGCGTTTGCTCCCAAATTGTGACGCCAGAATGATTCAGTGACTAAGAAATCATTTAGAAATAGACATGACAGTGTGTGACACTCTGTTTTTATACTATTATGTATCTGACATGTGTAGTTGAATTATGTTCATTGTTAACTATGTGAATAGCAATTTTTAGAAGTGTTGTGCTCAGCCAGGAATGAGAGTAAGGGCTGCTGCAAGTTTCAGCACAACCCTCACTAGTACTGGTGTTGAGAAGGAGAAGGAAGAAAGCACACTGCATCTATATATAAGCCAGGTATACAGTCAAACTTAAAAAAAAAAATTCCTTCATATTGTTTCAATAGCCTCAACAAGAACTGGGACCCCCGACTCATGTCCTCCTTGGGAATAAATAACTCCCTTTTAGGTTTCAAATATAGCATGGATTATCATAATCTTTTTCATAAAACTTCTTGGTATGTGCCTCAGGAGTTAGTTAATTTTTTTTAAACAAAGTTGTGGTTAGGTGAACATCCATCGGGGATGCTTCAACTACACTTATCCTACCGCAAAACCAGGAGAATGACTAGATGACCTCCGGAGGTCTCTTCCAGCCTTACATCCCCATGATTCTATGTTCTCTAATATTTCAGAACATTTGCAGAAAATAATTGACATAGCATGCGCTCTTAAAGCAGGGGCAGACAATTATTTCAGCAAAAGGCTGCTTAATGAGTTTTGGTGAGCTGTCAAGGGCCGCAAGGGTAGCCCTGCCTCTTGACAGGTGCCCACCCCCTGGTTGCCATCTTGGGACCAGAAGTCTCACCCCCTAACCTCTGACCTTTGCCACTGGAAGTCCCTCCCCTTCCCCCAGAAGTACTCCTTTTGGGAGGGGAGCGCTCTCATCTTGAAACCAGAAAAAACCTAACTCATATACTAAAAGTCAAACACCTATTATACCATACTTAAATTTTATTACAAAAAATAGTTTTGTCATGATTGTGGGAGGGCTGTGGGGGCAGGATCTGGGTATACAGAGTTTGGGGGGTGTGAGGGAGGGTGGGGGCATGCACAACCCCCACCACCATCAGCAGCAGCAGGTGCTCAGGGTGCCGGGTCTGGGTTTGGCGGCATGTGGCTTTCACCAGGGCTGCAAAGGAATTTTTGAAATTCCTTTCCAAAATACAGAGGCTTATTGTGGTACATACTAAACCAGATTCAGAGAGACTGTTCAGAGTGGGGAAAAATAGAATAAGTAAAACTTGCAAATGTAAATGTTTCTACTTCACCCCAAAACAAAGGAGGGTAGTAAATTTTGTTTAAAAGTACATGGTGACTAAACCCATGAATGGTAACTATATTTCAACCTAAAGAAATGTATAAACTCTTGAAAACATGGCCTTCTGTTGAAAATTATGACTTGGCACTTATGTCTAGACTTACTTTAATTTTATTTTATACTCTAAATGGCAAATAATTGATAGCTGTTTAAAAATCCCTCATTTTAGGGAGACTGAATCTCACTGGGGACCCCAGCACTGCTGTTGTGATTCATGTAATCATGCGGTAATTTTAATGTTGGAAAAGAAGAGGATCAGGCCCTTTATATAGCACATTTATTAAAATATTTTATGCTTGATTTGCTCTTAATTACTGACCCAACTTAATTCAGTAGAATATATATCTATATCTATATCTATATCTATATATATATATCTATATCTATATATCTTTCTCCATGACTATAAATGCCAACAACAGTTATTGCTGATATACTACTTCCAGTTATTTCTTACTAAATTATACGCCTATAGAATTTCTCATAAAATATGAGTCATCTGAACAGAGCTCCCAGTTTAATTAACTGTGTGATAAGAATTAATCATCTCTGAAGTTATTCAGTAGTTCTGAGTTCTCTAATGCTTCTTTTAGCCATTTCTAGTTTGATTGCTATAATAAAGTAGACGGAGAAGGAATTTTGTTTGTGGTAAAACTTCCTCTTAAAAATACCTTTAATGAAAACTATTCCATCTTATATCCTGTGCATTATTTGTTAACTACTCCATTTTGATTTTTTATTAAAACAAAGTATTAAAAATGATGCACGACTCTGTGGGCACATTAATCTTATGTGTAGACATGCCCACTGACAACAGCAAGGGTATGGTATAGATTAGACAACATCCTTGAACCAATGAATGGACATTTCACCTTCTGTGTGATTCAAGTCCTTGTATAAAGATGGCTGCACTCTTGATTGACAAGCAAAATTGTGAGTGCTTCACGGCAGCCCAAATACTGCACAATACTGCAATACAGAAAAATCTCACAGAGGAACTTGTTCCTAAGGCAGAAGCCTATGAACAATTGGACCAGCTTTCTTTTAGGCCAGAATGAGTCATTCCCCCTAGGTGCCAATTACTATAGTGGCAATCACCTTGTACCAGTGCTCCCTAGATCTGAACGCTGGAGGGGACAGCAGAAAGGCATTTTCTCAATATTGCTGGGTCAGTAGAACCCAGTATTTGTTACCTTTTGGGCATAGTACAATGTGGCCAAAGTTTTGGGCCATAGTACAAATAGGCCAAAGTTTTGCCTGAGGGAGGGGATTAAAAGAGAAATTAGAAGTTTTTTTTACCCCTCTGACTTATTGGAGTGAAACTTCTTTGTCTGTTCAGGCATCATTAATTAGTTAGGGCTCTTTGTATTAATTGGTTAGGAACAAGTTCAGAGACTTTGGAACTTCTTAAAAAAGGAAAATGTAAAGAAAAAAATCCATTATTTCTTATGATGTAGCCAATTTTCACTACTGTATGGTGTTATTTTCCCCTTTAATAACAATCCTTAAATGCCATCTAGTGGTGAAATTTTTTGATCTCTGCTTCTCAGCTTCTACAACAGTGGTTCTCAACCATGTTCAATTCAAAGCACTTCTCATTAGATCAGTGCTTCCCAACCTTTTCCTCAGCATGGCCCTCACTCCCACAACCTGCAGCCCCCCACACCTCCAGGTGCCCCTCACTTCTGACCCACAGCTCTCTGGTCCTGCTGGTGCCCCTTACTCCCAACTCAAAGGCCCCTGGCCCTGCTGGTGCCCCTCACTCCCGACCCACAGCCCCAGTGGCAACGTGTAAGGGGTGCACAGGGGTGCACCACCCCCTAACCAG
>NW_005842222.1:1035933-1049552 GCF_000455745.1 Alligator sinensis
CCCCCCCCGAACCAGCCTCCCTGGTGCCCCCTGGACGAGCCGACCATAGCTCTGTCCTGCTCCTCCAGCCAGGCCCTGCATTCCTGTCCTAGCCGCAGACCCCATGCACCACCCATCTTGGCAGTGCCCCCTACACCACTCCCTCCCTCCCCATGGGGGACTCAATCTGCCCTCCTCCATACACTTACCCATAGGGATCTGTGGGAGCTGCTCTCCATGCTGCCTGGCTGCCCCGTGCATGTGTGTGCGCGCACATGTACATAGCACCCTCTGCCTGGTCACCCTCCTCCCACTTCCCCCAACCCTAAGCAGCCCCTTGCAGGCTGAACTCTTCCAGCCTGCAAGAGGAACCCATTGTTTCTGACTTTTTTCTCCTTTAAAGGGGAAAATCTGCATTTTTCTGCAGTGAACAGAAAAGCCGGATACCTGTATAATCCATCGACACTGTTCAGCATCTTTCCAACTCCATTTTGTATCATTGCAACCTCAAATAGGGTTGCGACCCCAAGGTTGGGAACCACTGCATTAGATTCAAGGCTCCCCTCAGAAAATGTGAGGTGTTCGCTTTCACTAATTGTTTGACTATGGGGGAAAAAAAGCAATTCTTCTGTTGCAAGGAACTCAGAAAGACCACAACAGGTACGAATGTTGTTGACACTATGGATTCCTATCTGAAATGTCTGATTTTTATCTTGTGTAGGCATTTGCACATCTAACTACGCTAATATTGAGCAGCACCCTTAAAAGGATTTCATGGCCTGCTAGGGTGCTGTGGCACCATGTTTGAGAATCATTGTTAGCATCATGACTGAAAAAGAAATTAAAACCCCTACTTTCCTATCATCCTGTGAGCCATAGTGGAGGTTTACCTGTCCAAATTTAGGGTTTCCAATGCATCATTACTCTGTTAGTGAGAGAAGGCTAGCTGTGTTAGTCTGAAGGTAGGTAGAAGGTAGGGAAGTCTCGTACCTTAGAGACTAACCACTTCAGAAAGGCATGATCTTTTGTAGGCAACAGCCTATCAGATGCATCTGATGCAACAAGTTGTTGCCTATGAAATTTTATACTAATCTGAACCAGCCTAGGGGCTGCTACTGGCTCCAGGGGTAACCCCCAGCCGAGTAGCCCCTATTGGCCACTAACTTTAGCCCTGTGACTCTTGTCAGTCCCGCTGACTCCCGCATCTAATGACAGAAGGCAACCCTTACCACCTTCACCAAAAGGGCCCTCTAGCCACTCTAACCCTAATATACTAAAAAAATCAAACATCTACTACAACTTATTTTAATTTTATTTAAAAAAAATATTTTTGTCCCCTCCGTGCCATGCTGTGCGAGTCCCAGCCTTGCAGTGGAGAACAACATGCTGCTTGGATGGGCCAGGCCAGGCTGGCTCCATGCTGCACCATAAGGTTCCTGGCTGCAAGGCTGGGACCTGCATGGTGCAGAACAGAGCCAGCCTGGCCCAGCTCATCCCAGCTGTGGTGCACAGTTCCCCACTGCAACGCCAGGACCCATGCAGCGTGGCATGGAGGAACCAGGCTGAGCCGGATCCATGCCGGGCCACGTGGGTCCCAGCCTTGCTGCCAGGACCCATGTGCCACAGCCAGACCGGGCCAGGCTGGCTCCATGCCACACCATGCAGTCCCTGGCCTTGCAGTCAGAACAACATTGTGCCGGGCCAATCTGGGCTGGCCCCATGCTGTGCCATGTGGGTCCCGGCCTTGCAGCCGGGAAGTGCAAGCTGCAGCTAGGATGGGACAGGTGGAGCTGGCTCTCCACCTCCAACCACACCCCCAACATACATCCACACCCTCCCACAGCCCCCTTCCCCCCAACCATAACCCCACGTACACTGCCGGCAGTTCCCCCGCTCCCCCACCACCTGTTCTTATCTGAATTTCAACTCTCGGATGAGGGAGGGCTAGAGCACCAGGGCAGAAACCTCTGCCAGCCAGGAGCTTCCAGTCTCCAGAATCTCCAGGGGGTGGGGGTGGGGCGGGTCAGGTTGGGGTTGGGTTGGTTGCGTCTTGCAACCAGAGCCCCCCAAGCTGCTTGCTGCTGCAGCCGGCAGCTCATGCTGCCAGTGGCTCATCTGCTTTTGCATAGGCAACCACCAGCAGGTAATAATTGTCTAAATTTTAGAGGGGCCCCACAGCCCAGATAGAATGGTCTGGTGGGCCAGTTCCAGCCCATGGGCCATATTTTGCCTGCCCCGCCCTAATCCTAATCCTGTGGACCCACAATCCCCACCCCTCATTTTTAATCAGTGACCCTGACCAGTCCAGTCTCTAAACCCTGATCAAGTGACTGCTACCAAGCCCTGTCTTGAGCCCAGCAGCCTCACTCCGAACACTAGCCTGGTGGCTGCTTCCAATTCCAAACCTAAATCTAGCCCAAGGTCCCTTCCCCCAGCACTAAACCATTCTCAGGAGACCCTTCCAGACCCATCCCTAATGGCTGCTACCAGCTTCTGTTCCCAGACTCCTACTGAATTCACCCACGTAACCGCAGTCCAGAGGTCTCCTACCCACATCAACCATCTCGCTAGCGTGGCCTATAGAAGCCCCAGACCTAACCACAGCCTGGGAATGTCTTCTAGCCCTAGGTCTTTAGCCTGCTTCCCCTACTAGGTCCTTCCCTAACTCTAGCCTCTGCCAGGTACAGATCTAACCCTAGCCTGCCAGCTTCTCCCATTCCTAGCTCTAACTCTAGCGCATCAGCACATACTGCCTAATCCCTACCACAGTGGCCCCTACCTACTTCAGCCCTAGCCCTGTTCCAGTGGCCCCTTGGTTGGGCTAGGGCTTTAGGCAGTAGTGGCCACCAGGTTGTGCTTAGGTTTTGGGCTGGCAGGAGCAGCTGAACGAGTCTTAGGGTATAAGCCATTAGGGACCCTTCTGGCTAGGGATAACATTGGGTATGGCAAGGGGCACTGGGCTAGGCTTACCTGCGGAGCTGCCAGGAAGGTGGTAGGATTCCAGGATGGAATCCACCGCCTCCCCCGCTGTGGAAATGAAGAAGCTGGCCAATGCTGCTCTATGGCAAAAGAGACTCATCCCATAAGATTATGCTCATCCTCAAGAATTAATCTTGTTTTAGTCTACTAATCAATAAACTTCTCACATTGGTTGGAATAACTCAAGGATTCATTTAAATTCTTTTTCACCCTTCCCACCTTGATCAACATTTGATAACAATGGGACAGGTAGGTTGTGCTGAGCTAGAATTAGGGTGGGAACAGAACACTTTGCTGGGTGAGGCTTAAAGGTGGAACCAGTAGGCAGCCCATGGATACAGTTGGGATTGGGGTATAAATTACTGAGTGAGGGATAAGGTTTGGACCCATAGGAACTTCCAGGCTACAGGATGATAGGGATCCCTGGTGGTATGGTTGGAGTCTGTAGGAACACCAGCCAGAGTTAGTGGCAAGGATGCAGTGGGTGCCAGTTTGGAGTTGTGGATATAACTTGTTAGGAGCTTGCTGGGCTACTTTGAGGCTGGGGGTAGTAGAACCCTGCCTGTGACAGCTGAAAATTATGTCTGTGTGGTGAAGGTGCTTGCTGAACACTCTGTAAGGATTAGACCAGGTGTTTCTTGTTGTTTGTTTATGTATGGAGCTGCATGTTGCCACTAAGAATTTTAATTAAAGTAAAAGTTTAGTGACGCCTTGTGTGTAGTGAGGCCTTGTAAGATTAGTGAGGCCTTGAAAGTAGTAGGACCTTGTATGTAGTGACGCAGTTAAAATTAACCTTATCAGAAAAATGCAAAGGCTTGTACTGCTATTGGTCAGTCATAAGGAAAGTTTGTAGTGTAAGAATATGAGTGGCTGTCAGTCAACAGCGTAGCTCAGAAGTTATAAATTAGCTAGCACATCCAGAAATTAGCAGAAGGAAGATGCAGCATTGTAAAAGAAGTAGATGCTGACCTGGATTTGGTGGGCCAGTGGATCTCGAGGAGCCCGAGGACTGAAGACCAGGGTCCTTCCTGGTACCCCGCGGACAGCGCAGATCAGGACACCTGACTTCGCTGAGCTTTATAGAAGAGGAACTTGTCGTACATCAGGCATCAGAGGGGACTGCCGATAAGTTGCCGACGCAAATTGTTATTGTCTGTCATTGTTGTCTGGTTATACTACACGTAGTTGTGTGTTTGTTAAGTCAATAAAACCTTTTTTACTTTTTTACTCCCGACCACTCTCTCAATCCTGAACGCCTCCCGCCCCCTCACTGGAGGCTGGGACACCTGCCCTTGGGCTGGTAGGGGCCCCCAGGCTATGATTCAGGCTGGGGTTAATAGAGATGGCCAGACATGAGTTAGGGCGTGACCTGGTAAGGGACATCAGGTTAGTGTCAGGTTTGGAGCCAATAAGAGTCCCAGGGTTGGGTTAAGGTTAGGGTTGCTGGGGGGCTACTCAGCTATGCCTAGTTGCCAGTCTAGGGGCAGGGCTGGAGCCTGAACTAGGGATAGTAGGAACTAGATTTATTATGTGAGTTGCCACCATACTACTCCAGTGTACGGTGAACAATTTGCCCAAACTACTGGAAAACACCCAGACTGACCACAAACACAAATGAGAAGGAAATGCAATCTTTCTTTTGGCATGCCCAACTCCAAGTCAGAGACCTAGACAGAGAAGGTCTATAAACCAAAGAGTGATTCAGCCCAACAGTGTTGTAGAGGGGACCCTCCATCACAGAGCAACATACACTTCATTACAATAGGGTGTGCAAAATGAAGTTTATTTTCTACCTAAGTGGATTTTTACAACTTTCGATTTCCCCTCAGCCTGAAGAAGGGCATGTGTGCCTGAAAGCTTTCAAAGAGAGATTTTTGTTGTTGTTGTTGTTGTTGTTGCTATTTTCTAGCTGGTCTAATAAAAGATATCATCTCTGAACCAAGAGCTTTAGAGTTTTGTATTCCTCTTCGTCTCATACCAACATAGCTACAAAACAGATCCCTGACTGCATAGGAGCATTTAAACAACTTTCCTCAAGATTCCACTAATTTAAAGCAGTAACTACAAAGAAAATCATGACTGCTATACTGTCCTGGAGGAAGTGGACATTGACAAGTTACCAGTAGTTTGTGTTTTAAAAAAAAACCCCTCCCAAACTGCTCCACAGCATGATGTTACAATGTCTCCAGCATAATCTTGTTCTAACACCTTAATATCAGCAGTACAAGCACAACAGGAGGGGATCATTGTACCTCATCAGATATAGCATCACCATAAATATGATTGATAAATGATAGGACAAACCCAACTGTTCCTATGGATCTTTGGGAAAAATCCAATGCACATAATCAACCACCTTTGCCTGATTTCACCAGAGACTGAATGGGATACACAGTGGTTAATTTTTTGCTTTCTATCACACAAAATTTCCTTGACTATTCAGTTCAACCAGATGCTGAATTCTACTTTTCATGTTATCACTTCTGTACTCACATGGACCATGTGAATGATTCATTTATCAGAAAAGATGTGCAAGAGGAGAAAAACCTCACAAAAGTTGTCTCAACATGTCATTTCCCAAGTTGATGCGGAATGGCTGGAAAAATGGAACTGCTTCAAACTGAATGAAGAAACTGGTTTAGCAGCTATGAAGCTCTCAACAAGCCATGAAACTATTGCTAACAGAAATGGGGGTTATTTTGCCAAGGTTAATGACAACCATGAAACTTTCAAAACTCAAATTGTAAAGATAAAAAATACATGCTGAGTACGTAAGTGGAAAAGCATGGTTGCGGTATAAGTGCAATGCACTGCCATCAGTCTTAACTTAGTGAACTACAAGATATGTAACCTGAGGAAGCAAGTTGTTTCTATCAGCCTATGAGTGAAGTGCAATTCATGGTATGCTTAATTATCTTTTAGGATATTCTCCTCCTAAAAGGAGGATGCAGCTCCTCTCACTCACAGAGGATTCAAATTGTGTATATCATGCTTTCAAAAGCATTGAATAGCAGAAAAAGCCTAAGGTTTACTTTGCCGAAATGAAGAAATTACAGAACTCTGCCACAAACACAATATTGTAGAGACAAATGAGGACCAACTTGAAGCTGCAAAAGAAAAATTTGTAGAAACCTCTGCATCTCCTACAGACTTCTTTGTACCAACCCTTTGGGTCACAGACAGGTTGCAGAGAAAGATTTCAGGAGTGTACCTGAAAAAGCCCAATGGTATGTAACCCAGTTACATTTTTCTGTTTTAAATGCCATAATTGGCAAGTGAGGGAGGTGACTTACTAGAGGAACTATGGAACTTGCTGGAACCTGTGATTTAGTGTTGAAGTATGACACAATGGCGTGCCATACTGTTGCACAAACGGCTAGTTTCGTGCCCCTGGAGGCTTGTCCAATCCACCTCTAGGAGAGAGTCTCACACACAGGCTGGGTCCAATTTCAGATTTATTGTTTGCAAACAAGTTCGACAAGGGAGCTTAATTTACTCAAATCCGTGTCGACCCCAAACAGAGTCTGGGGTTCCTTTTTATAGCTAACATAAACAAAAGATTCTAACGTGTCGCGTAATTATTGGTAGCCCAAGTATTACGTCTTACAACATATGTCTAGCAGGTACATGTTCTATGATGGTTTACATACATGTCTCATTTACATCTTAAATCTCCTCCCTGGGGCCGTCCTTAAGTCCATTTCAGTCATTCTTTGGTCAAGGTCTGAGTTCTTCACATCAGCACCTTTCCCTGTGCCTCTTCTCTTATCTCTCGTAAGGAGTTATTTGTTGCATCTGTTCCTGGCTATGTCTGCAGAAGTCTAGTGCTACTCGTAAATCTATCATTGGCCTACATACCTTAGCAGAAGCAAGCGTGATAATATGCAGAAGCAATTATGTAGTGAAACTAAACAGTTCTCAGCTGTGAAGCCTTTGTGTAGGGAGATGAGACATTTTTTTTACCACACAGCTGCTACACAAACGTTATTGCAAAATCATAATGACTAGATTATAACATATTTTTACCACAATACCAATCCTCACTTTGTAGCTGCAGACATTTTGCTAATACAGAATCTGCATTTCAAAAGCCTTCAAGAAATATCTAAGCCCCCTTATGCAAATATTTACAGTCTCATTCAGTTTACTCTCACTTTGCCTGTCAAGAAAGCTGCATCCAAGTGAAGCTTTTCTGCAATGAGATAGTTAGAAAGTAGCTGTGCTCAACCACAGGAAAAGAAAGATTTTCTTCACTGCTGCTGCTTCTTCAGACAGAAGCTCTTTATATGCATAAAGCTATTCTTTATGCTTGTGCTCATTCTTCATAGCATTAAGCTACTCAATATGGCAAAGATTTAAGTAACCACAAACAAAAAACTGCAGGGTGATTTAATCAGCAGGAGAAACGAGTTATTGATTTCATGTAATTCAGGGGTCAAACTCGTCTGGCCTTGCAGATTCAGTGCTGGCCCCATAGGCCGGATCAGGCCCACAGACCAACCCTTCCTTCCAGTCCAGAACATGTTGGGAAGAGGCCTGGCATGCTGGGTGCTTGGCTACTGTGGTAAAAATATAACATAATCTATACATCCTGCTTTTGTAAATTGCTTCTGCATGTTTTCACAATCGCTTCTGCTAAGGCATGTAGGCTACTAATTGATTTACGAGTAGCACTAAAACTTCTGCAGACGGAGCCAGGAACGGGTGCAATAAATAACTCCTTACGAGAGATAAGCGAAGAGGGACAGGGAAAACTGTTGATGTAAAGAAATCACACCCTGACCGAAGGATGACCGAGATGGGCTTAGGGACTGCCCCAGGGAGGGGATCTAAGATGTAAATAAGACATGTATGTAAACCGTCATAGAACATGTAACTGCTAGACATACAATGCAAGACGTAATGTTTAGGCTGCCAATAATCACGCAACACGTTGAAATCTATTGTTTATGTTAGCTATAAAAAGGAACCTCGAACACTGTTTGAGGTCGACTCTGATTTGAGCGACTCAGCTCCCTTGTTGATCTGTTTGCAAACAATAAATTTGAAATTGGACCCAGCCTGAGTGTGTGTGACTCTCTCCTAGAGGTGAATTGGAAAAGCCTCCAGGGGCACGAAACTAGCAGTTTGTGCAACACTACCACTGTGGGAACAAGCCACAGTGCCGGGCTCTTTCCTCTGGTGTTGCTGGGGCTCCAATACCACAGCTCTTGCCCAACTGCTTGGCCGCAGTCACGAGAAGGTCCCCCACATCAAGGTTGCAGGCCAGACGACCTGTCTCTGTGGGTCGTTATGTTTGACACCCCCGATCAAAATTATGCATTTTTGTAATGCTGAGAAGTGAACAGCCCCATAATACTGAAGATTCTAAAAAGGAAACCTTTACTTATCCTGTCCCCACCAGAATGTGAAAGTCAAAGTTCACCTACAGCCAAGCTGCTGCAACTTTATCATCATTTTGCCACACCCAAATATTTTGAAGTGTAATCAAGTTGCTAAGCAGATATAATGACAATTCAGGCCAGGGACAGGAATGGACTTCAGAAAACTACCAAATGCTGTGGAAACCCATTGTTTCTCTTTGTAAGTGAAACCACAGATGACTGTTGTGAAGCAGTTGGCTGTAAAGTTCTCATTCTGTGACAAAAACTTTGAAAACCAAAACTTCAATATTATTGAATGTCCAGATGGAACAGGAGCAGAAATGGCTCTTGTTCAGACCCATCTTCAGGAAACCATTGAACACTTAATAGTTTCTGCTAAGAACTGGATTGTTGTATTTTGATATACCTGCCATGACTGGTATTCACAAATCCTTATTTAAAAAGATCACTGAATTCCATGGGTTGTAACCATTCACTGTGATTCATCTCATAAGTGATTATACCTGCAGGGAAGCTGTCATCTTCTCTAGTGGACTTGCATGGAAACATATACAATCCCAAGGAATACTGAAGCCCTTCACGTATTTCAAGAATTCTTCAGCATAGATTTCCACAAAATGCTCAGACATGGTCAGATGAGGTGCTTGCCACTCCAAGCAAATGTGAAAAGGGTTAAGGAACAAGGGGAAATATCGGGCTATGATATTTTTGAAGGCCCTCCTTATGCTAATACTGTGATACGTGACACAACGAAGGACCCATTCAAGAAGTGCCTCATGGGACTCACAGACCATGCTCTGGGGATTTCTGAAAGTTTCAACACATGATTCAAGAAGGACGCCCCACTCTTTTCAACAAGAGATAAATCAGTTTTGATAATTGGCTGAACACTTGATGACAACTTCTTTATGTCAAAGCTGTTGATGTCAGAAATGGAAAGTCTAACTTGGAAACTGAATGCATTTCTATTGCTCAATTTTATCAAGAGTTAGCTGCAACCTATACCATGTTTATTCTTAAAGGTCCAGATCCTAAAAAGTAAATTGTGTATGAAACACCTTGTAACTTCTACACTATATTTAATGGGTCTAGAGGGACAGCTTGGAGGGAAGCATTTCCAACCCACAGCAATGACAAAGCTTAAGTAGATTTACAGTTGGCTAATGGCTACACGTCATTGCTCTCTTCAGAGATGAAAGGTATTATAAATTACTGTTTGGTACAGTTAAGCTTTGGGGGGGAAAGTCAGATCAGTATGCAATGACAACCTCTTGAAATCCAAATAATTGATACTTCAGTTCTTCAACAGAAGAACTGATACTTCAAGGATTTCAAAATGTGAAATACTTGAGAAGAACAGTTTTCCTATGGACCACAAAACAAAGTGAGCAAGTAAATTAAAGGACCAAATATACTAATAATGCTGTCATTTACTATGACAAAAAAAAATCCCAGTACTTCCAAGGCAGTGTAGTTTCTATTTAAGCTCTGAAAAAAATCTACTACTGTACTATGTCGTCAGGTCATGCTCTAAATTCACAAATCTTAAAGAAAACTGGTTGTGAAAAAATATGCATGGGTATTACACTAAAACCTTCAATCATAATGCAGATGTGACTAATCACATATTCATTTAATAATAAACAAATAAACTACAGAGCTGTTGAAGGCTAGTAGAAACATTTAAAAAATCTGAAGAGCTGCTATAAAGTTTAGTATGATGCTAAGCAAGGACTTGAAATTGCAGCAAAGTAGTTCTACACTGAAGATCAGGAAAAACTTCACTGTTAGAACAGTGAGACAATGGAATAGACTGCCTAGGAAAGTTGTGGACTCTCCTTAATTGCAAATTTCAAGAAGCTGGATAAGCATTGGTCAATAGAACCAATGTTGGAATGATGCCTGGAGTGTGCTGTGAAGCGCAAACCTTGGAAGCTCAGGAGCTCTCCACCTGGATGTACCCATAGTTTGGAGGTAAGAAGAGCTCAGCAGCCCAGAGCAGACAGAAACTGGAAAATGAAGCAAGTTCCACAACCAGCTTGGTTATGAAACAGGATTTAAAAGTGGGAACAGATTTATGGAAGTGACAGGATAACAGAAAGGGGAGTCCTGGCTCTCTAGTTAGGGTGTTTGTGGTTCCCAGTTCAGGGTGAAGGTTTGATTTTCCCATGTTTCTGGGCTTTGCTAACTGCCACGTGGGACTGGGAAGGGTTTGTTTATTCCTCGCCCCTTCCTGTTGCTACAGATGTCAAGTTTTTGTTGTTGTTCCACTTCCCTGAGGCTGAAAACAGAAGTCATTTTTGGAATACGATCATCTATGCCACAACACACGCTGGCACAACTGATCCACTTCACTGATGTCTACAGACATTGCTGGGATTGTTGTCCCATAGGATCAAGCCCCGGCTGCTCCTGGAGTTTCAGGGGCCTAATCCTGCATGAAAACAGCTCTAGGTGCTGCCCCACAAGTTACAGCACATGTCTTCAACCCAAGGGAAACCTCCCAGTTGCAGACACACCTGCTGTGTCAGGGCACAGGAGAATCTACCTGCAAGGGATTCTGCTCCAGGTGAAGGGGAGAACTCCCATAAGGGTGTCCCCCTCCATGCTGGCAGACCCCCCCCCCGTGAGGGCAGTGTGCTATGGGCAACTTCCCCCAGCACCAGCATAGAGAATTCTCATAGGGTTTCCCCCCCTGCACTTGCAAACTATGGGCTGTAGTAATGAATACACACCTGGTATCAGGGCATGGGTGCAAGCACAGAAGAAACCAGTATGGGAATTCCCCACTTCTTGCAGACACACACCCTGGGAATCCCCTGCAGATTACTGCAGCACAGGTTATCATCACTGTGCCCCAACTCGGGAGCATGCATACGCAAGCAGGAAACCCTGATTTGCAGCCACGTGCCTATGTTGGGATGAGGCAGCTAGAGCCGCTGTCTCGCAAGACCAGGCCCTTAAGTTCCTGGAGCTCCTGCCCAGGGCGGCTGGAGAACGTGGGCAGCCACAGGCATTCTTCTGCCATAAGTGAACAGATGTTGGCTACAAAAAAGTGGCACAAATGATGGCTAGGGTCGTTGCTGTCACAAAATTAAGGTATTTGTGGTGCAACAAAGGGCTACCACCAACATCCCACACCATCCTGCCTTACATATCTACAGGAACAAGATTACAACCCAGAATACAGACCCAAAGATATCACTGAGCTTATACACTTCATCCTCACACACAACAATTTCACTTTTAATAATCAACACTTCCTCCAGATGATGGGAACAGCTATGGGCACTAAAATGGCCCTACAATATGCCAACCTTTTTATGAGCCACCTGGAAGAAGACTTCCTCAAGAACTGCACCATCAAACCCTTGCTGTACTTACGATATATCAATGACATCTTCATCATTTGGAGTGAGAACCGGGAATCTCTAATTGAGTTCCACCAGAAATTCAACAATCACCATCCCTCCATCCGACTTTCTTTAGAATACTCCAACACCAACATCCCCTTTTTAGACACAAGGATCAGTATCCAGAAGGGTAAAATACAGACCACAGTATACAAGAAACCCACAGACCAACATACATATCTGCACAGAACCAGCAATCACCCGAAACACACCAAAAAAGCTGCAATATACAGCCAAGCCCTCAGATACCACCGCATCTGTACTGAAGAGAACACCCGGGATTGCCACCTCACCAATCTTAAAAAGGCTTTCACCCAGCAAGGACACTCCTCCAGAGAGGTAGATCGCATGTTTGAAAGAGGCACCTGGATACCACGTGAAGAACTGCTGCAGTACAGAAGAAAAACACCCACAAATCACACGCCGCTGGTTATGACGTATCACCCATCCCTTGAACCTGTACGGAAAATCCTCAAAAACCATGCCATGACAAGAAATGCAAAATCTGCCCCCACATCTCCACCACCTCCACTATTACTACACCCCACAACAGAGCCATCAGCATCCCAGGATCTTACAGCTGCACCTCCAGGAATGTAATATACCACATCCAATGCACCAAATGCCCTGATGGAAAATATGTAGGAGAGACCAGACAACAACTGCGCACCAGAATGAACGCACACCGGAAATCCATCAAAGACAGAAACACCCAATTACCGGTGGAGGCACATTTCTCACAGGAGGGCCACTCTCTCTCCAATCTCTCAGTCCTGATCCTCAAGGGAAACTTACACAACACTTCCCAGAGACGAGCCTATGAGCTCCATTTCATCAACCTGCTGGATACCAGAGATCATGGACTAAACATAGACATTGGATTTTTGATACATTATAATCTGCCTGGCAACTGACTCCCCAGCCCAGCCCAGCCCAGCCCAGCCCCTGGCTTGTTTACTTTTCATTCCATCCAGGAAGAGCACACACCAACTGCTGCAGCTTCCTGAGCCTGACGAAGGGTTTTTGAACCCGAAAGCTTGCTTAATAACTATTCTCCAACCATTTGGGTTGGTCTAATAAAAGATATCAAATTCACCCAAGGAACCTTGTCTGCCTATATCCTTAGACCAACACGGCTACAACCTAAACCCCTGTAAAAGGCCTCTATTCACTCAAGTGGCTACCACCCTATTTTTATGGTGACATGAAGGCTGTGTCTCCTTGCAGCCTCGGGAGGAACCAGTGGGTGTTGGGTGCAGCCAAAGGCTGGGAGGCTTGATCCTTGCAGGGTCAGACCTATCACCACAGCTGGGACCAGACAGGACTTCCCTCCCGTTGACAACCAGACCCGCAGGGATGGGGGGAAGGCGGCAGTCTGGCCTTTCGCCGCAGTCGGAAGCACAGTTCCCTGCCTTGGATCTCAGGTGTACTGCAACAATGTCCCTCCTGCCCTGGCCACTACAGTGCCCTTATCTCCCCTGGTTTCCCGGAGGCGGGGGGAGGTCTCAGGCACGGGTTTGGGGGGCCACGTGAGAGCTGCATCTGCGTGGGGCACTCTCCGGTGAAGCTCTACTCCTTCCTCCCACACTCTTCTCCGACAGCCCTCCCCGCGGGGGCGGGGCTGCGTGCGGCTCCCACGGTCTCCCGCCCAGCCAGGTTGCGGCGCATGCGCGCGGCGCCCGCGTGCCCTGCCCGATGTCAGGGGTAATTTCCGGCGGCCCCGGGACTGCTTCCGAGTTGCGCCTCTGTCTTCTCCGGCCCCTTCCAGACAGCTCTGTTGGCGCGCGGTCGCTCGAGGGCGAGGCGGAATGGCCGGGGGCGCGGGGCCGGGCTGCGGCCGCTCGGGGTCCTGCGCCCGGCCGCG
>NW_005842222.1:1049683-1051511 GCF_000455745.1 Alligator sinensis
ACACCGGGAGGAGCAGGACAGCAACGCCGCGCTGCGCGCGCAGGTACCGCCCGGCCCCTGCGGGGGGCTCCTGCCCGCTCTGCGGGGTCCAACCCCCGTGGCAGCGCCCGGGGCGACCGCGGCTTTTGCGGGGGCCAGTCAGGGTCGGGGTGCGACTGGCCCCTGCCGGTGTTGGGAGCGGGGGCGGTGACCTCTGCTCGTGCTTCCCGAGGGGGAAGCAGCTCTGGCAGCTCCCAGGGTCTCAGTGGTTTTTCAGCCCTTGCCCTGAAAGCGTTGCCATTAGTTGCCTTGCTGCGCTGGACACCCCTCTCCGGGCTGCTGGCCCCTGTGGGGTGGGGGGGCAGCGGAGGGGTTCCAGCCTGGCCGCCTCCTGCAGGGGCGAGAACCACCTTCCTAGACCTTGAGTACTGACAGGGGGCTGGTCTCATTCAGTTTACTGCCTTTCAGCACCTGCTGTCTGCCCCTGTGAAGTAGGAGACTGGGCAAGAGGAGCCTGTGGTCTGAAGCAGTAAATGGCAGTTGTCAAGTTTCTTCCTTCCTTCCCCTCTGTGGCAGGGTGCTCTGTGTGGCTTGCTTTCCCTTATCCACACCCCAGAGTGCAGGGGTCTAGCTGGGAGGTGAAATTAACAGCATGCATTTCAAGGCAGGGGCTGAAAAGCTCCTGAGATCTTGGGACCTCCAGAACTACAGCCCCCCACCAGGTACCACATCCAGGGGGTACACAGCCCTCCCTGCAACACCTGGCAACCCCTCCCGCCCTTCCTGGGAAGCATGAAGGTCTGGGTCAGTGGCTCTCAGCCTTTCTAGACTTGAGGCACCTTTCTTTGACTACAGAAAAATATCAAGTGCAACAGAAGAATTGTTTTTTACTTTTCTGTAGCCAAAAAGAAAAAACAAGTAAAACCTTGGAGTTTGTATTTTCCAATGTGTACTTTGAACCTGAAAAGTTTGGGAACTGCTGTGGCAGAACATTTTTTCTGTGGCAAAGAACTTGGGAAGACCACAGTTGAACTGTTACAGTGTCAGTGATTGGGACCAGACCACAGTTGTGTGATATGCTGTGATTCTGATACTGGGGTGGGGTGGGAATGAGTATCCAGCCCAGTACGTCTTGCAGTGTGGGGGTGGGGAGGAGTACTTGCACCCATGTTTTCAGAGTCCGATGAGGTGGGTGGCCTGTGGCTGGGAGCATTGTCATTTTTCTGCTTTCCCTTGTTTCCTCAGCATTAGAGGTGCACCGATACATCTGTCCATGTCATATGGGCACCAATAAAAGGAAAATTGACATTATCAGCAATGAGCTTTTTTTGGCTGACTTAGCCGATAATGTTGCCAATAAATGCTGTGCTCATGTGTGCAGCCTCAGTGTGCACCAGCCAGCCCAGCAGCTTCGAGAGCAGTGTCTGGCTGGTAAGTCTGTTGGAGGGAAGGGGAATGGGGAGTGCAGATCAAGGCCCCCGTGGTGAGGGAGAGAGTGGGGCTGGGGCTGCCCAGCCAGGAGGGGTGTGGAATGGAGCTGCGAGCAACTTGTCTGGGGGAGCATGGGAAGGGGGCAACTCCTGCAGCTGCGCACACCTCCAGGGGAGATATGGGGGGCATGTGCCCCCTGGTTTTGCACACGGGACTGAGGCCAGGAGCAGTGCTGGGCTCTACCTGGTAGGTGGTTTGGGCCAGAGGTGCGCTCAGAGCAAGTGGCAACAATGCTGGAAGGGGGGGCTAAGGGGTGAGCTGTGGCCACATCAGAATGTGTTGTAGCCCCCCCTCTCCCCCCCCTCCCCGAACCTCCCAAGTGCTGCTGCCAACCAGCCTGAGTGTAGCCCTGACCTCC
>NW_005842222.1:1051521-1061044 GCF_000455745.1 Alligator sinensis
TGTGCACAGAGGCGGGAGCTGCTCCCCTGTGCCTCCCTGGATGAGCTGCTTGTGGCTCCATCCTGCCCCCTGCCCTACCCTGGCTATGCAGTGCCTGCCCCAGCTCCGCTCCCTCACCTCAGGGGGCCTCGATCTGCCCCCCTCCTCCCCAACAGACTTACCAATTGGATGCTGCTCTTCAAGTTACTGGACTGCATATCGGCAATTAGATCAGTATTGGCCGATATGGCTTGTTAATATTTGGCCATTGGTATCAGCCCCAAAAATATTTCTTGGTGTACCCCTACTCAGCATGAGTTCAACCAACTTCATTAGTTTGCAAATAACCTAAGTCTGCAGTGTGCTTGCCTGCCTTGGGGTATGGGAAATTGTGGGACCTACACTTTTTGGTTCCCAGGATCTGGCAGGGCTTGATGATGGGCTGTGATCAGTTGAGTAGGGAGTAGAAACACAAGGCGTTTTTACACCTGCTCCAGGAGTAGGGGGGAGAGAGGGAGCACTTTAATTAGAGTGGTTCCAAGACCTGCTCGTATTAAAGTGCTTGCAGAGTCTTATGTATCAGTGTCCCCACGCTTCAAAATGACAACAGGGGCACTTTATCTAAAGCTTGTCAAGTGAGCTTTAGTTAAAGAGCCCCTGCCGCCATTTTGAAGCATGGGGATGCTGATACACAAGATGTGGAGGCTGGTAGGAGTGTGGTAATTCCCATGCTCCAACAGATGCAACGTGCTGTAATTGCAACACATCGGAGCAGCCTCGCAGCCCTTGTATAGGCACCCACAGCTTTTATTGAGCTGGCTAGACCCACGCCACAGAACATCTGCTGTCCACACATAGCACTGAAATGGTCCACAGTGAACCAATTCAAAATAGTACTTGATTTGTCCGAGTATACTTTTGAACTGTTCTAGGTGGATTTAAACTGGTTTGACAGGGTCATATGTCTGTCTGCCTCGTGTTTAAACCATTCTAAGCGTGGTGTGTTCATGCCCTTAGGTTGAAAGTCCAGTGTAGGCACTTAGCTCCAGCTTTTTGCATTCATCAGTCCTGAGCAAATTTTGTAACGTTTCCAGAGTCACAAGCTTGGTTTATGAGATTATTCAAGAAGAAAAACAGATCCAGGGAAGGGAATGAATTCAAAAACAAAGGAAAGTGAAGGGAAAAAAAGAAGATTGCTCAATAAAAATGTGTGCAGTATACATTATAGCAGTCTTATGCCTCTGCATTTTTTTATGGCATGCTACAAAATGTAATATTATTAGGGTGATAAAGCACATGAAAGGTGGTTGTTTGAATATTTTGTTGGGTTTTTTAAATTTAGATCATTAACATTTTCTAGAACATAAGAACTGCCATTTACTGGGCCAGACCATAGGTCCATCTTGCCCAGTATATCCTTGTGTCATACAGTGGCAGAGTGTGAATGATGGAAGGGAGGGTGAACTGGGCATGACCAGGTTTTTTCCATTGTTCCTCTTTCACTTGCAGCCTCCAACTTTTAAGACAGGAAGTTATGATTCAGAGGCTGTATCTCTAACTCCAGCGCTCAGTAGCTACTGATGCCCCTTTTCTCCCATAATTTGTCCAATCCCTTTTGAATCTGGCTAAACTGTCAGCTTCCACAACATCTGGTGACAATGAGTTCCACACTTTAATTAAAAACTCTGTGAAAAAGAACTTTCTTTTGTTAGGTTTGAACATACTACCTACTAGTTTCTTTTTGTGACCCCTAATTCTTGTATTGTAAGAGAGAGGAAATAATAAATCCCTATTTACTTTCTCTTGGCCATTTAGTATTTTGTGAACCCTCATCGTGGTCTGCCTCAAATGTCTCTTTTCTAAACCAAATAGGCCTCTTTAATCTCTCTTCATATGGAAGCCCCTCCAATCCATTAAACATCTTCATTGCCCTTCTATGTACCTTCTCTAGTTCTTCTGTATCCTTTTTGAGGTGTGGGGACCAGAACCCAGTACAGTATTCAAGGTGTGGATGCACCATGTATTCATAAAGGGGCATGATGATATTTTCAGGTTTGTTAACAATTCCCTTCTTAATAACCCCTAATATTTTGTTTGGCTGCTGAGCTCTGAGCTGTCTACAATGACTCCCAGATCTTTCTTGTGTGGTATCAGCTAATGTAGAGCCCATCATAATGTAGGTATAGTTGGGTTATTTGTGCCTAGGTGCATCACTTCAGGGTATACTTGTACACCTTGAACTAGTGTAACTGTACAAGAAAAAGAATGATCTCTCGTTTTGATATCTGTTAGTGTGAGTCTCAAGAAACAGAGATCAGTACCAATAGCTATTAAATACTTAAATATTTATTTCTCTCCAGTTTCCACAAAGAAAGAGGGCAGTGAGGTTCTTTAAGGTAGGTAATTATGACTGGGATGGATTTGATAATAGTATAATATACTGTTTTTTTGCAGGTTGAAGAGCTCAGTAAGGAAATCCATGATAAGAAGAAAAGAGAGAAGGGTACATCTAGTGTAGAAGTACAGACAGAAGATCATGCTGCTTGGTCAGAATCAGGTAGACAGTGGAGATTGCCCTTAAGAAACAGATCCTTTAATTCCTAAATCAGTTACTTTAGACATGGTAATATATCATTATTTCCCATTTCTTATTAACTTGAAGTATATTTTATGTGTATGTGGCTTATCTTCTGTGCTGAATAAAACAAACCAACTTGTCATCACTTCTAAGGCCTTTTCAGGTATAATACATCTTTCAAATCATTTAATACATCAGGCAATTGATTCCTGACTTTATACTACTATTAATGTTGATTTGATGGCCTGCTTACAGAAGCCCAATGAAGAGGGGGCAATAAGCACCAGCTGTGAACCTGAAGGGGCTTCCAAATATACTAGCAGCCATGCTGCTGGCCCAGCCATCATTGTTGACATGGCTGTCACCCATCTGCTCAAGTATCCAGTTATGCCTCTGTCTGCTTCTTCCTCTGGTATCTAGGGTTTTTTTCGTGCTACCCTCTATTCATGTGTAAAACTACACCTAAAATTGAAAAATTGCTATCTTCTTCTAAATTCCTTTTTAAATCAGCCTTTGGTACTATCTGGTGTTGATTAGGTAAGTATTGAGCTATGATGTGTACTTTTTGAAGGAAAACATAATTAAAGATATAGAAGTAAAAGGAAAAATGGGATAAAATGCAACAGGGACTACCAAGGTAAATCTTGCCATGCTGACCTGATATCTTTCTTTGATAAGAGAATAGATTTTTCCAAACAAGCAAAATTTCAATAGGTCTAGTTTATTTGGACTTCAGTAAAACATTTGATAAAATGTCACACACAACTAGTAGTGAAGCCAGGAAATGGTTAAGGAGGGGATGCTTGTGAATCTTGCTAGTAGCACAAAGTTGGAAGGCAATGATAATGCAGAGCAGCACTGAAGTATCGTACAGGAAGAACTGGATAAATTGCAGAAATGTGTTGAAACTCTAGTAGAGTGCAACATCACACGCGTAAGGACTGTTTCTGCTATAAGCTAGGAGCTTACCAACTGGAAATGACAGAAGAGGAAAAAAAAACTGCTTATATTAGTTACAGGTTAACTGGGGTAACAGTGAGACTGAAGGCCATGGAAAAAAAATGTTAGCCTAGGATATATCGAGTTGTCTTTCCTAATGGGCTAGGGAATTAATTACTGTCGGTGTGAAAGGCAATGGTGAGAGTTTATCTGGATTACTGTATACAGTTCTGATTACTCTTATTCAAGAGAGTAATTCCATAAATATCTGAAGTAGGTATAGAGAGGCTCCTAGAGTGATTGGAGAAATGGGAAGTGTACCCTACAGAGGAGATTCACAGAAGTGGACTGGTTTGGTCTGACAAAACAAAATCAGAGAATGGGATAGAATTGTTTATATATATGTTGGGGTAGAAATTCAACCCCAAGGAGGAAGAAGAGTAAGCTGTTTAAACCGTTTCGATGTTGACTGAAGAACAGATGGATATAAACTGGTCATGAATAAGCCAAGACTACTCCACCGATGGCTAAGAACCTTCTAATTTCTGAAGTTCTGGAAGAGCCTTTCAGTAGGAACAGGGGTGGGGTGAGAATCTTTCTTTTTGTTTTTATGATGGAGTTTGATAAAGTTCTGACAAACACTAGCAGGGGAGTAGAATTGATGACTTGGAGCTGTTTCTTTCATTCTGGGGTTGGCAAGCTGGTCCATTGACTGGTCAAATATTGTCAGTTGACCATTTTATGCAATTTTGGCAATTTTTTACAATTTTTGACTGATATTTGACTAGTCAGTTGACCAAACTTTATATGACTGGTCAAATACCCAGTCCTATTCAGTTTTGTTTCTTTTCTGCTTGCTTCATCCTCCAAATACATGTTGTTTGTCTGGTTCTTTTGTCCTGTCTGTCTTCTAGATTTCCAGGTTTCCTATAGATTTTCAGGATAGCCACCCTGTGTCTGTATGTCTCAGCATGCTGCATAATGTAATGAGACCCTGATCTTGCCACAATAGGAAAAAATAAATAGTATGATTATACATAAAATTCAGCACTTGCATATGCATATTGGAGCAATATGCATATGCATATTGGAGCAATATGCATATGCATATTGGAGTTACTTGTTTAACAAAAGCAAGTTAAATGCGAAGTGGTGTGTATTACCAAATAATTGATTTCAATTGGATTACTTGTGTGTATAAAGTTTTAAATTATGCCTTAGGGTTGTTAGGTTGATTTTTGTGTCAAATATTGCTTTGATAATTGTCATTTAAACTTTTTCTGCAGATTATTATTATTATCAGAATTATTATAACAACGTTGAGCCTCAAGATAATGCATCTGATCTACCTGTGGAGAATGACCATGGGAGTGAAGGTCCAACACACAATTCTGCAGATGAGCCGCAGGCATGTGGTGACATTCAATCAGATGTGGATAACACAGAACATATTGAATGTGTATATGGAGAAAACGTAATCCAGAATTCACAGGTAGTAGAACTGTTGCTGTTGCTGATTTAGAAGGTGCAGTTTAGCCATATGAGATGACTTTTACAGTGCTCTAGTACTGAAGGCTTTGTACAGATTTCTTACTCATGTGTTATAGCAATAGCTGCCGATACCAGTCTGCCCTTCATTAAGGTGTAATGGTGATAGTTTTTTGACTGAGCACCAAACAGGTACTGGCTTTAGGAATGTGACTAAAGGGGTTGCAGATGGCAACTTTTGTTTGCTTATTGATTTGGACTATTTTGAATTGACGGCAAAAAAACTGAAAAGCTTTGAATGAAATTCTGGCCCCACTGAACTCTCTGAGTTTTGCCACTGACTTAGCTGCAGTCAGGTTTCAGTTCTGTTTTACCTGGAGAATACTTGCATCCTCCATGTCTCTCTTATGGTACTAGGTTAGTTTTTCTGGGGGGAGGGAGAATGGAGGGGGTTAAGTTCCTTATACTGAGCATTATTTCTTTAAATGTGGAAACTTTGTTTATGAAGAAATTATTTTTTTTTTTTTTCCTATTCCCTGATTTCAGGAATCTGAAGGTACTTTGGTGTCCGAAGGTTCATTAGCAGAAAGCTTGAGAGCCGCTGCTGAGGCAGCTGTATCACAAACTGGATTTATTTATGATGAAAACACGGGATTGTATTATGACCATACCACTGGATTCTACTATAATTCAGTAAATATACGGCTTTTTTTTTTACATTTGTGTGCGTGGATTATTACATTTGCATGATATAACAAATTGATTTTAAAATTTTAAAATTATTTTATGAGTACTGATAACCTCATTGCAGTTTTTTCTGTGATCAATTTAGAAATGAACTCTGAAACCAGTGTTTATTTCCTACAGAGATTCTGTTTCATGTCAATACCTTGAAAAATAATGGTAGAGAGAACTGAGAAATCAATAACTGTGAATTTATTTCTGAAAAGATGGACAAATCTGGAGTAACATAGTTTCTAGTTTAGAAATTAAAACAAGAACAAACACACTTTTCAATATTTTTTTAATAGAATTCTTATATGAAAATTGAAAATTACTGATTTGTCTTGATTTTTAAAAAATACTTTTAGCATTCTTACATCCCTATTTTGATCTCTCAATGTAGTATAGCACTGTTTTTATGCAATCAGCTACCTTATATAATTTTACGAGCACAGTTGCTAAATTTATTGTGTAAGCAGTGGAAATGACAGCCTAAGACACAGATGTGGGCCTTCATTTAGTTCTTTATATGATGTCTCATAAATTTTTAACCCAGAAGGCGTTTTCCATGCTAGCATGGTTTCTGTTGGATTTTTTATTTCAAAATTAGAAAATTGGGGTTTTAAAAATAAGTAACATTTTGATGGAAAGATAGCAGTAGCCTTTCAAGTCCCGGAGGCTTCTTTGCTGTGAGAGAAATACAGGAAATGGTTAAATTGGCTGGATGTTGTGTCTGATTTAATATAGTTGAGGGGGAAAATATAAGATTACTGAGACTGCCAGATATTTTGACAAAGTGGATCAAAATTCTGCAAGGGGCATTTAGCAATAGAGTTGATGAAAAATCTTCCTTTAAGTGTTGGATGCCTTTCTTTTGTAAGGGGCCTACTTTCCCATGAATGCAAGCACGTGCTCATTAGTTTTAAAGGAGGGTCTGTAATAAAGGAAGAAAAGACTTTAAATTTGCAAGAGAACATTTTCTCTTTTAAATGTAATGCTATTGAAAGATGCTGAACTGATATCACTAGAAAAGAAAGAACAGATACAATCTAAACCTTGGCTTTACACGCTTTTCCACTCTGTCCCACCCCTGTGGCTTTCTCCATATCAGGTTGGAGATGAAAAGGAAAGCTCGGATTGTGTCATTCAACCTTCAGCTTTCCTAAAGGTAGCATCGGTGCCAATTTTGCTTCTTTGTCATGTGACTATGCATTTTTAGGAACTAAATCAAGAGCTTTAAATCATTGCGTATAAGCCATTAGCATTCCCCTTTTTTACAGTTGTAGAAGTTATACCAACTAGTGCATTCCAGCTAGTGACCTGTGGTCCTTATCTGGCCCCCTGAGAGGTTCTGGTCCAAGTATTGCTCCCTCCATGCTGATCTCCTGCAACTGCCACTGGAGTCTCTAAGCTTCCTCTTCCTCCTGCTTCTGCTGCTTGCTTACGCCACTAGGAGCAGGGCAGCACAGCATGGCTCATGGGGTTGAGGGAGCCCATGACTGGGAAGAAGGCTCAAGAAGATCTGGGATCGCCACGCAATGCAGTGTTGCCAGTGCAAGAGGCATGTGATGTAATGCAGTACATTGGAGGTCCACATGGTGTGTGGGATGCAGGGGGGATGCAGGGCTGTGGTATAATGTGTGGTCCCAGGGGCATGCGAGCCCTGCCCACTTAAAAGTTGAACAATCCTGGGTTAAACCATGTTGTAATACAGTTCTATTTGACTGAGAACAGTATAATGACCTAGTGACCTCTCAAATAGAAATTAAGTGTCATTATGTATTGTACATTTTCAAGACCAGCTAAATAGTGTCAGCCAGTTCATTTTTCACAGCATGAAATAGTCGGTGACAAAATCCAAATAGAAGTTTTCCCTGTTCTTTTTATGAAGTTGCAATTTCATTATACTTTTACAAATATTATTTAATATGGGGGGGAGTAAATAGGGAGTCGGCCAGGAGTTTTTACTTGAGCAGAAGGTTTTCAAACAAGATTACTTATGATTAAAGGGGACAAAGTTGTCTACTGCTATGATTCTACTTTAACAGAGATGATATCTATGATAAATTTGCTGATTCTTCTATCTAGTCATTTTTGAGTGGTTTTGTGTTTTGAGGTAAGGGAAACATGGAGGTTTAAAAACCTTTAGCTTTTAGGATCGCTTGGTTCTAATGTTTTGTTTTAGTATTGTAATTAATATGTTCTGTATCACAGTGATTTGAATGGTCATTTTCCTTGTTCAATTACTATTTTGATCTAGCAGTGTGATGTATGTAACTGAATGTGCTAAATTTTTCATATCAGCTTCACATGCAGTTCTTCTGAATTGCATACTTTGTGTTTATTTGATTAATATAAGGTTTAATAAAGTTCCCGTTACTTTTTTTTTCTTTCTAAAGGAAAATCAACTTTATTATGATCCAACCACTGGCATTTATTACTACTGTGATGTAGAAAGTGGTCGCTACCAGTTTCATTCACGAGTGGATCTTCAGTCTTACCAGGCTTCAACCACTCAACAGACTAAGGATAGAAAAGGGAAAAAGAAAAGAAAAGATCCAGATTCTATTGTATCAAATGAATATAAGGTAACTTTTCTATATTTGAAAAAAATTACCAAATGCAAAAATTATTTTTTTGTAATGAGGTTTGCGGGTTTCTTTCTGAAGGATTGATACGTGTCTAAGTTAAACATTGGATCACTAACTGGGAATTACATATTGAAAATAAATGTTAATTTTTATTAAAGGATTGAATGAGGAACTTTAGGTTAGGACTCCTTTTTTTCCCCTTCAATATAAAAAATTGTATGTAACTTGTGCTACAACTGAATTCAAAGTCGCATAACTATTTAAAAAAAAAAAAATCTAGCGTCAATTCTTGCTGCTATTTTGCAGAGTAGCATGTTTAGTTTTGGGTTTGATGGGTTTTGTGTCAGAACTTTAATGTTCTCTTTGATTTAATTTTTTTCTTTGACTATAAAAATCCTTGTAGCCCTCCATACTTATTCCATCCACACCTTATTGGACTCTGCAGTCATTTAGATCAAGTATAATGGTCATAATTTTTTGATACGCTATGCATTTTGTCATACCCTTCTGTTGATAACTTATTTGGTCAGGCCATCTTTTTGTCATATACATTATACTACTTGAACTACATACATTAATATATAAATGTACTACAGCGTGTGTTCAGTTAAGAAGAGTCTAAGCACTCTCTTAGTATATTTTATCTTTAAATTGCCAAGAAAGCTCAGCATATTTTATAATCAAATAGTTTGCAAAATATTAGTCACTTTCAAGTGATAAATGTTTTGTGACACTTCTAGTAATGTTCAAGAATAGTCCTTCTTAATGGATACCAGCATTTGTTATGTTAAATTATTCAGAGGAGCACTATGTGAATTGTAAATTAGGATTTTTTTTTTTTTTTTTACTGTGCACATTTGATTTCCTCTGTTCACAATGGTTCCTAGTTTGCTTTTTAAAAAGTGCTGTTTTATCTCTCTTGTCCATGGAATTACACTATTATCTCAGGTTGTCTGAGATGAATGCTTATATTAAGAAGTGTATGGCCCATTCTAAGAGAGTAGCAATGCACCAGTACTTCAGGTTCAGTAGCTACATAGGACATCTCACTTGTCGGAGAAGTGTTAAAATGAAATTTCCATATTAGAAAGCATTGTAAATCAGTTGGTTAGGTGGATTTTATATCTTTTTTTTTTTTCCTGGTGTATATGCTGATTCCTCCTCTGGGGGATCAGAGACAGCAGACTAATTATCCCTGTCTGCAAGTAGGCAGTTGGCCTTCCTG